>NC_133322.1:14221286-14299266 GCF_012295235.1 Primulina huaijiensis | reverse complement strand
ATTACATTTAAATAGCCATGGCACATAAGGGATACATCTCATGGGGGTGGGAACGGGCCATAAACCAGGCCCACTTTAATAATATCAAATATTAACAAAATGAATAAAAACAGTAAAATATCCTAACATACACCTAACACATTGGTCAAGGCTCTCGATCATCCTTCATGCATTTAATATCAAATATTAACATCAATTAATTAAACAAATTTAATTAACTGATAAATCATATCTAATAATTTTATCACTAACCACCACAATTATTAAAGAATTTAATAAATTAAATAAACACCTTTATTTAATTTCCAATTAAATCAATAAAAATTGATTTCTTGTAAAAACTCATTTTTACTATAAATAATTAAAATCATATTCTAATTATTTATTTTATAAGAAAATTATTAATTTTAAAATTAATTTTCAAAATAAAAAATTGAATCAATTTTCAAAAATATCAATTTTGCCCAAAAATTTGAAAAATCAGAAAATTGCACCCTAGGCCCAAACAGTTCAAGCCCATCATCCAGCACGCTTCCCGAGACGATCCCGGGCAGCCGCCCTCGCTGCCCGAACGTTTCGGGCAGTGGCGGCACCCCTGTGCGCGCAGGCGCGCACACGCGAGCGCTGCGCGCTGGCGTCCCTACGCCGTGCGCGCGCTGCCGTCTGCGCGTTGGGACGCGCACGGACGGGCAGATTAAAAATTTTTTTTTCCTAAAAAAAAATTATTTTGATGGTGCATCTATTTTCTGATAATTTTCTTGTGTGGTTAGAAATAAATTATTCAATATCAAAACATACGATTTAGAAAAAAACTGGCTATGATACCACTGTTGGATCTCGGTTTTTCTACACGCCCAAACGCAGCGGAAGTTTTAAAATTTTTATTTTATTTTGACAATCAAAATATATTTGATTTGGACGCTCGTATGGTTTTACGATTAAACATTCATAGGGAGTTAGAATATTATACCTTTGTGAATTAAATCACTTGGCTCCAACTAATCCGGTATAAATGGATTAGCTCTTGATGAATCCCTACGAACTTTCTTCAAGAGCTCCTTTGTTAATTCTTCTAATCAGGTCCACGACTAGATGATTTATTCCTCTTCCTTTCTACAAAAGGAAGTAGCTGAAATTTTGGAGAGAAAAACTTGTGATTTTCGAAAATTGTGAAGGTGGAGGCTAGGGTTATGGCTTGATCACTCCTATTTATAATTAAGCCAAAACCTAATACACTTAATTAACATTAATGGGCTTGATTAATTAATTGAGTTAATCCAACTAGTTTAATTAATTAATCAAAGTCCATCAAGAACTTTAATTATTTAGTATGTTGGACTTGTACTCCTACAAGCCCATTAAACATACTTTCCACTATATTTAATTTAATATTTAATAAACTCAACCTTTGAGCTTAATAAATTAAATACATTATAAATTCAACATTCNGTAAACGGGCTCCCTCTGGGGCCTTTTCCCTCACGATATCTCCAATCATATCATCGTGTCATCGTGTTAGTCACAACTAAATCACTTCCTTCAAAACGTGTCATCATATTCATCACTTAATAAAAGCAGGTATATACATAATTTTTTTTAAACCAAGCATGCACCGTATTTATCATAATTTCATAAAAATCATAAACGTGATGCATGAACATTTAAAAATATCATAATTTGTGCTCAGGGCGCTGTCAGGACCAAAATCTCACCGCGGGTGCAAAATGACCATTTTACCCATGGAAACCCAAAAATTATCATTTCAACCCTGGACATCTAAAATTGACCCGAAGCTTACCAAACTACTTAAAATATTCCAAAACATTTTTAAAAGCAATCCTAGACGTAATTTCGAGCCCCAAACTCAAACTTAATCGATTCGTTTTAAAAACTCGGACCGGGATCCCGGTTTTAACCCGAATCGAACCGAATCTTAACCGAAATTTATCCCAACTTCTTACCATACTTAATACCCTTAAATGACAGCCTTAAAATCCTCAAATCTACCCTTCATATCTCGGCTCTTCCTTAAGAACATGGCTGGAAATTGACATGCCCCCTTCTAGGCCCTACATTCGCGCCTCCTACCTTAGGCACGCCCCTAGCTCCCTACCAGCCGTCCTGGCCCTGAACCGACCCCTCCTAGACCTTGACCTCACCCTACTGGACAGGTCTATCACCAGCCACCACCTCCATGCAGCCTCCCCCATTGTCACGATCGCTAGGAACCCAATTTCCCCCAACCGCATCTCCCTCGGCTTCCTGGTTACCATCGGCTTCAGGGCTGGTCCAACGGCGTTTGAACCATTCAAGGACCTTCCTCAGCCCAGCCAAGGTCTAGTCCATGGTATGGATCGGCCTTTACACCACTGGACCCGACCCCAAACGCGCGCTCCCCTCAAACCCGATCTTCTATTGCCTTCACGGTTCATGACTAGCACCCACTCCCCTCACTCTCGACTCCATGTTAGAGTAGATGCCCTGCAAGCCAACGGTTGGTTAGGGAATTTATGGACTCAAGTATNGAAACCATGAAAAGTTAAATTATATTAAAATAAATATTGTTTATTATACTTGAGTCCATAAATTCCCTAACCAACCGTTGGCTTGCAGGGCATCTACTCTAACATGGAGTCGAGAGTGAGGGGAGTGGGTGCTAGTCATGAACCGTGAAGGCAATAGAAGATCGGGTTTGAGGGGAGCGCGCGTTTGGGGTCGGGTCCAGTGGTGTAAAGGCCGATCCATACCATGGACTAGACCTTGGCTGGGCTGAGGAAGGTCCTTGAATGGTTCAAACGCCGTTGGACCAGCCCTGAAGCCGATGGTAACCAGGAAGCCGAGGGAGATGCGGTTGGGGGAAATTGGGTTCCTAGCGATCGTGACAATGGGGGAGGCTGCATGGAGGTGGTGGCTGGTGATAGACCTGTCCAGTAGGGTGAGGTCAAGGTCTAGGAGGGGTCGGTTCAGGGCCAGGACGGCTGGTAGGGAGCTAGGGGCGTGCCTAAGGTAGGAGGCGCGAATGTAGGGCCTAGAAGGGGGCATGTCAATTTCCAGCCATGTTCTTAAGGAAGAGCCGAGATATGAAGGGTATTTGAGGATTTTAAGGCTGTCATTTAAGGGTATTAAGTATGGTAAGAAGTTGGGATAAATTTCGGTTAAGATTCGGTTCGATTCGGGTTAAAACCGGGATCCCGGTCCGAGTTTTTAAAACGAATCGATTAAGTTTGAGTTTGGGGCTCGAAATTACGTCTAGGATTGCTTTTAAAAATGTTTTGGAATATTTTAAGTAGTTTGGTAAGCTTCGGGTCAATTTTAGATGTCCAGGGTTGAAATGATAATTTTTGGGTTTCCATGGGTAAAATGGTCATTTTGCACCCGCGGTGAGATTTTGGTCCTGACAGCGCCCTGAGCACAAATTATGATATTTTTAAATGTTCATGCATCACGTTTATGATTTTTATGAAATTATGATAAATACGGTGCATGCTTGGTTTAAAAAAAATTATGTATATACCTGCTTTTATTAAGTGATGAATATGATGACACGTTTTGAAGGAAGTGATTTAGTTGTGACTAACACGATGACACGATGATATGATTGGAGATATCGTGAGGGAAAAGGCCCCAGAGGGAGCCCGTTTACGGGAGAAGGCCACAGAGGGAGCCCGACGATCGTATTTCCATTGACATGATATGATGATATGATAGGCCTGGGCTCGGTTGACGGGTGAGAGTGTCGCTGATGTCCCCCGCCTCCCGGTACCGTGGTTACACGCAGATGGATCCATCGACTGACATGATGATACGAAAGTCACAGCTAATGAACAGAATTCAAATTAAGATTTTAACACGCATATGCTGATACGATGATGTTTTGACAGGTCACGGTTACGTATACGATATGATAACATGATAAGACATGTTTTGGCACGTTACGATTTTGCACGACACGCTTATGTTCATATTTTTAAGCTCATGAAATGTATGTTGATTATGCTATGTTTCACTGCTGTGTGCTACGTATATGTACTTGTTATTACTGGTACAGGTGAGTTGAGTCTTTAGACTCACTAGGCGTGTGTGATGCAGGTGAGCATGTTTTGATGGGACAAGAGGTGCCGAACTCTGAGTCAGCAGACCTGGTGGGCGACACGACCCGAGGGCCTATGATTTTCCGCACCATTAAGATTTCATGGTTTGAGAGGATACGAGTATTTTATACGCTGGTTTACTTTACAGTTGATGTTAGGATTTTTCTCGTCTTTACTCCGGTATATTTTATTGGTAATTACTCGTGATGATTTTTAAATGATGTTTTTAAGTAGGAGTGCATGCATGCGATTTAATTAAATGGTTATTTTCAAAATGAGAGCTTTAGTATAAAAAAAAAATATATCTCCGCACTTTTAAAATTAGTCGACGTCTCAGGTAGTGCTTAGGCCCTTTAAATACCTAACTCATAGTCAGAGCAACATTCCTCAGGGAGACCAGTGGCAAGTCAAGGCAGTTTAAACTGATCTATGAAGAATTTCCCCAGATCATGTTTTCTCATGTCACATTATAATTATTATTCACTTTAATTATCCACATTTATGTGAATCTTTATAAGCCATTTTTTTTTTCAATAAATAACTTTATATTCACATTTTTACTTAATATGAACAAATACGTTCCCCATCAGTTTTTCTATTCAATCAGAGTAGTGATTAAGTGAGGATCACATTTACATGAAAATGTGGGCTCCTCATCAGTTTTTCTCTTTTATCATAATAGTGATAAAGAGGGGATTATTTGTTCATTTGTGCACATTTGAAATATTTTATTTTATAATATTATATTCACATCTTACTTGATGTGTTCATTTCAAATTATAAACAACTTAATATAATTTAATATGAACTAATGTGAATGTTGAAGTACCAAAATATTTTTAATACAATTTGCATTTTAAATTTCAAGAATAAATGCAAACATAATATTAAATTTGCATGTACACATCAAACACTTATCCATAATATTTGACATTATATCTAACATGCAAAAATAATTTCTATACATGTATTAGAAATTACGTCGAACTTGAAATTATTTTAATGTGTACAAATTATTTGACTAAATGCTATATGTATACCGAATTATATATATAACTTAATAACAAATTAATAATTATTTATTTATATATTATTATTATTAATATTATTATTATTATTTTAAAAACAATAATAATAAAAACCGAAGCTTTCAATTGTCAAATAAATGTGTGGGTCTCACATAATTAATTTTTTTAACAAAAATAAAAAAATAATCATTTACCGACACTTTGGAAACAATTTTAAGAACGTTTGGGCTCCTTTATTTAATTCAATACGTTGCATGTGATCTGTTTGAATGATTGATTAATGTCATTCAATTGCATCCTTCTTTAAGCTGCTTTCTTTTACAATTTCTTAGTAAATGTTTTGCTCTCAAAAAATTTTCTCATCTCATAAAAAATTTCAGAAAGCAAATATACAATTTTTGAGATTTCATAGAAGAACTTCAAGGTGCAACCGGGAACAAATTTTCAGGTAAGTTTCTTAATATTATTATATCCAAACTTTCATTTTTTACGTCAACTTTCAGAAATTCCAAACTTTCATTTTTACGTAAACTTTCAGAAATCAATTTTTTAAAGTTCATGATATCCGATCTTTAAGCTTCTTACGAAAATTTCAGAAAGAAAGTTTTTAAAGTTTTATGATATCGGAAAAATGAAAACAAATTTTCAAGGCAGAGGTATCACGGTTCTGATACCAAATGATAAAATTTTTTCTAAAAATCATGTCTCTGCATATATATAAACATGATAATCAATATGCGGAAATAAATCGAGTGTTACCTCCGACAATTGAAAATTTTTTATTTCTCTGCTTTTCCACCGATTGATGTCTTCTAAGCACTTCACACACTCCATAGATGGTGTATAATTTTTTATGTGATGTGTGCTTAGGGACCTCAATCACCGCTATTTATAGGCATTTCTCATACCATCGATGAGTGTATCGGGAGCTGAGAGTCAAAAGAAGAATCGTATACGCATCTCAATTTTCTAAAGTTGGGGCTGCGTACGCATGTTTTGTCAAAAGTTGTAGGCAATAACAGTCGTCATTTCCTACACGTCTGTTCTTCTTCTGATATGTGTCATTTTTTCGTACAACGTATTCATTGATACATCAAACGAATGGCAAAAACTTGTCTTGTTTTGGGAGCGTAGATGACTAGAGAACGACACGGGAGACGAGAAGATAACTCGGGCATTAATGTATCTATAAAATGGATCAGAAAATTCCTTCTTTTGAANTAAAAGTGCTACTAGATTAAATAAAATTGCTGGAAATTTTAGATTTAGGTGCTAAATAAAAAAATATAAAATCTTAATAAAAAGAAAAAATTTTAAAAAATACTCCTTGTTCAATTTTTTTTCCTCTCCCACAAGTTTGAAAAAGGTCATTTCATCTCAAGAATATTTCTTGTAAATAAAAATTTGAACTCCTTCCATGTTCGAGTATTTTTCTCCGAAAACCATCTCGAAACTGTCATGCCAGAAAAATCATGGTTAAAACACAAATTATTAAAAGTAATACATCTACCCTGCAGAATCTTATCAATTACAATGATGTTTTTTCCCTATGTGTTTATGTATATTTATTTACTAAGCCATTCATAGCAAGGGCTGTCCCTCCTCCTCAATTTTTAATTTTTTTAATAAATATATATTATATTGTTTTTAAAAAAAAAAAAAACCTAATTATTCGGCTTGCAATATTTTCTGCAATTACTAACCAATATGAACCATTAAACCTACTATATCAAATTGAAAAGAACGATGTTTTTTCTTAACAACTTAAAAAATTAAACTCAATCGATTATGAAATCAGATATTTTCAAAAAATTTTAAAAAATCTATATTATAATCAACGTAATTGTTAGGTGACAAAAAATACCAGTACAAAACATATCTATTTTGTTTTATAAAAAATAATTCGATTTATCAAATTGATTTTGAAATGCAGTGCTTACCAACAGCATGAAATGATTTAGACAATTTTTTTTGGACTACGGAACTGAGTTGAGCCTACCATGAAACATAAATCATATGAAACTCATCCTTACATTGAGTATCATAATTGTACCCTTAGAAAGAAAAAGATGAAATAAAAGCAAAATATTCACACCTTAAGGAGTACATAAAAAGAAAGTTTCTTGCAAAAAAAGAACTTTTGAAAAAGAGATGTAAAGTGAGATATAGCCAAATAAATGAATGAAATCATATTCCTACGTTAAAAATGGGAATGTATGGAGTTGTAGGAAATCAGATGAAAAATCTGAACGTTCGCAAATTAATCCACCGTTGTACACCTTACGTTTGTTTATCTTATACTGCTTTTGGTAACCCCCACTAGAGCTGTAGTTTACACCTGAGAAGTCCTAATGATTTGTGTTTGCTGGTTATTAACTAGTGGACAAGGGGTGTATAAAAGGGAGACTTGCACCAACATGTCGATTGAATTACCTGCAATTCTGGAGAATGAATCTATTTGAAATATATTCTACTAGACACGACATACACTAGACCTCAATCACCGCTATTTATAGGCATTTCTCATACGGTTTTTCACAAAAACCGTTGTCGTATGTTTTTTAACAACGGTTTTATCGAAAACCGTTGACTTTTGGGGGCAAAGACAACGGTTTTTAAAAACCGTTGTCTTTTTGAGGTCAAAGACAACGGTTTTTGGGACCAACCGTGGTCTTTGAGCGTTTTTTTTTGGGTCAACGACAACGGTTCTATGAACTGTTGTCGATTAGCGTGTTTTTTTGGACAAACAACAACGATTTTGGAAAACGTTGCAATATTTAGCGACGGTTAACTCAAAAACCGTCGTTACTTTTAGCGACGGTTTGTCAAAACCGTCGCTACGTTTAAATTCACGACAGTTTTAAAATAACCGTCGCTAATTTTAGCTTTTTTTTGGACAAACAACAACGGTTTTCAAAAACGTTGCAAGATTTAGCGACGGTTAATTCAAAACCGTCGCTAATTTTAGCGACAGTTTGTCAAAACCGTCGCTACATTTAAATTAGCGACGGTTTTAACATAACCGTCGTTAATTTTAGCGTGGTTTTTTTGACTAACAACAACGGTTTTGGAAAACGTTGCAATATATAGCGACGGTTATTTCAAAAACCGTCGCTAATTTAGCGACAGGTTTGTCAAAACCGTCGTTACGTTTAAATTAGCGACGGTTTTCAATTAACTGTCGCTAAATTTAGCGACATTGTTTTTAAAATCGTCGTTAATTTTAGCGACAAATTAAATCCAAACCATTGGCAAATTAAAATATGCGATGGTTTATCATTAGCGACGGTTTAACCAAAACCGATCGCAAACTGTCTATAAATATCTCCATTTTCGTTCCATTTTCCTCCACAAC
Source organism: Primulina huaijiensis (assembly GCF_012295235.1). Lineage (NCBI taxonomy): Eukaryota > Viridiplantae > Streptophyta > Magnoliopsida > Lamiales > Gesneriaceae > Primulina > Primulina huaijiensis. The sequence continues at coordinate 14,290,792 of NC_133322.1, read as the reverse complement.
ACTTAAAATTTTTCTCTTTTACACCATTTTATCACTTCACACAACACTTAAAATTTTTTTCACCACTTCATGACACTTAAAAATTTTCTCTCTTACACCATTTCATCACTTCAAACAACACTTAAAATTTTTTTTATCTTACACAATTTTATCACTTTCACACAACACGTAAAATTTTTCTAACCGCTTTATAACACTTAAAATTTTTCTCTTTTACACGATTTTACTACTTCACAACACTTAAAATTTTTTTTTTACACGATTTTAGTTTGGATTATTAGTTTCTTTTAGATTTATAAAATCATTAAAAGTATTTTTTTATTTTTCGAAACAAATTAGCGACGGAACTCTTGAAAGATGACCATCGCTAAAATTAGCGACGGTCGTGATTTCTACCGTCGCTAATTTTAAATTAGCGACGGTTATAGCGACGGTTTATGTAACCGTCGCTAATTTAAAATTAGCGACGGGTAGAAATAACGACCGTCGCTATTTTTATTTGCGACGGTTTAATTTGATCTACCACAACGGATACAAACCGTTGTCGTTGAACGGACTTTCAACAACACCCTCAGTTACAACAGTTTTTTAATGGCTACGACAACGGATAAAATCCGTTGTCGTTTGCCCTTTTTGTAGTAGTGATAGTACACACACCTTCACGTTCAATGAAAAATGTAGTGGGTAAATTTTAAAGGGTGTGTGATAACTGGTGTTGTATTTTTATTGATGGGAACTATGTCAAAGATTCGATGAGGCATGAATATGAACCATGAGATCGTCATTAAACTAGTTTTGATTATAGTTTTCAATTTTTTGTTTGTCTTATAGCCTATTTTGCTTGAGAGTGAGCAAAAGGTTAGTATGAGAAGGTTGATAATGGTCATTTTTGCATATTTTATTATCTCATTTTTAATCAATTATCGCATAAGTTTAGGGTATCGAGTCTAAATTTTTATCTGTTTTAGTAATAATTTATGCATATTGTTTGCCCCTCACATGTTTTGCTTGATTTTTAGGTGTACTTACTAAAAAGAACATAATTATTGTCAAAATTACGAGCAGGGTGCGTGCAAGAGAGAGATCTGTGATGACCTCATGCTAGGCCGGGTGTTTTTACCCACCCCAGCATGCCTCGCTCGTGCTCGGGTGGGTAATTTCGCCCGTCCCAGCGCGCCTGAACGGAAAAATTCGTGCAGGTCGTGCTAGGGAAGATGTTTTCACCAGCCCCAGCGCGATGCAATATGGAAACAATAGCTGGACGATTTATTTCCTTCTATGGTGGATTTTTGGACCAAAATAAATGATAGCAGCCCTAACACACATTTTGGGGGTGGATTTTAATTATTCAGCAAAGAGGCGCACCAGAAGGGGGCCGAAACAAGGAGACATAGGACCAAAATAAATGATAGCAGCCCTAACACACATTGGATGACGTGCTGCAGAAAATCATTTTTCTTGTAGTGACAAGAACTTAATAAGTGTTTTTCTTCTTTTCTCTTTTCTTTAGTTGGGATTAGGGGATCCTATCCTCAAATATTTATGTTGTGAATGTTTTTTGAAGATTGGATTTGGTTTAAGTATACTTGATTATGTTATTGATGTTTCTTGTAACTTTGGAGTATGATCAACTTCGAAGAGATTTTATGTGTTATAATTAATACCGAGAGGAGATTTTATAACATGATATAATAACATAATTCATGGATCTATAACTTACATAGACATATGAGGTTGGATACATGTTGATAGTCATAGTCCAATAGGTCGAAGCTAGAGATTTCACGGTTCGTTAATGCGATTGCAATTGTTAAATAACACAATGACACTTGGTTAATACATTTTTTTTAATTAGATTAATATAGCTCAATATAGTATATGATAGACTAGGGAATTCTGTCAAAGACATGACTTAATAATTGAAATTCAATCATTAGAAAAGATTCACGGGTAGGTGAACCAATATCATAACAATTGTTTGTTTATTAATTTGATTTATATTGTGTTAGTAAATTTTTTATTTGACCTTCAATTTAATTTATTAATTAATCCAATATTCGTTTTAGTTAACTAAAGAATTGTGTATAAATTAAATCTGTCTTATCAATCTCTATGATAACGATATTCGTACTTCATACACTAAATTATAACTTGACTTGTGTACTTGTAATTCATTCGAGAATAAACTTTTACGTTATTTTCATTGAGGATTTACTGTGCAAGAATAGCTTGATCAACATTCACTTGGTACTTTGAGCTATTTCCGCAATTAGTATTTTAGTAGATCATTTTACATAGTTCGATTGGAATATTAACTTGAGTTGTTAAAACATTATAAGTTTTTCATTATTTGTCATATTTGCTTAACAGTTTATTCATCTCCTTCTAAACTGTTACTTTCGATCCTAACAAGTGGTATCAGAGCGGTTTATTCCGATATCTGAATATCTTATATACTTTAATGGTTTCTTTAAAAAAATCTCTATGTTTTCTAATGAAGAATATGATGATTGAAAAATTCTAATGCATGCACATATATCAGCTCAAGATAATGACATGTGATATGTCATCACAGATGGATGGACCGATGAAAATAATTAAAGCAAACACAGTTGTGGTTGTAACAGAAAGTGTTCCTCAAATGGTAGAAAAACCAAGGATTAAATGGACTGCAGAAGATAAAAATAAAGTCAATCTAGACAACGTGGTCAAATATATCTTTTATAAAACACTAGATAAAAATATGTTTAGTAAAATTAAAACATGGTCAACTACCAAAGAAATCTAGGAAAAACTAACTCAACTTTGTGAAGGAAATGAATAAACAAAACTAAGAAGAATAAGCTGATGGTGACTATTCAAAAGTTCGATAATATCAAGATGAAGGCTGGAGAGACGATGAATGAATTTGATGAAAGATTTAGCAGCATATTAATCGAGCTGGCAGCTCTTGAAATGGAGTACAATAATCGTAAAGTTGTATTGAAGGTCATGAGAGCCTACAAAGATAATGGGATGTGAAGACTATTGCCATGCGAGAATCAAAAGACATGAACATGATCTAGTTGCATGATCACTTTGTTGATCTGAAGGATTATGAGTTCGAACAGGGAACCAAAAATGAAGAACCATAAACTTCTCATCCAACAAAAGCGCTTGAGGTAGCAGAAGAATGTCTATCAAAGTATGTTGAACAACTTAGCAACGATGACATACCACCGTTTGTAAATAAATTTGGAAAATTTATGAGAAAAAATCACACTAACTTTCAAAATTCCTATAAGAAAAATAATTACAAAAAAAAAAAAAAACAAATCAAACTCCTTTGATTAAGCTTGTTTTAACTGTGGCAGAGCAGACCAATTCATTTATGACTGTACCAAACCAAAGAATGATGAAAAGAAATCATCTGAAAAGAAAAGGACAACGGATGAGAAGAAATCCTTCAGGAAGAAGAGAGAGTAAAAGGTGTTAACAGCTGAAGAGAGTAAGATCAAATGGGTTGAGTCAGACTCAGAGAGATTAGAAGATGTATCCAGTGAGACTGATTAGGAGTTAGTCAAGTGCATGCCTAATGGCAAATGACGACCTGGAATCCAAAAATGATGAAGTATTTGACTTTGGCTCAGATGAGTTTACACAAGATGACTTAATCAGTGCACTAAATTAAATTTTCATGGAGTACAAAAAACTTTAGCAGAAATTTGATGAAGTCAGAGTAGAAAAAACGTGTCTGATAGAAAACTCTGGCAGCTCAAAATTTAATGAGCTAGATAACTTAAGACCAAAGTTACTATGATAACGACTGAAAATTAAAACATGCAATCTAAAGTCCAAGTAAAAATAATTGAAAATGAAAGGTTGAACAATTTGGTCAACACTTAGAAAAAGTCTTCTGTTTCACTTGAAAACATGGATGGAGGTAAAAAGCAAGTTGGTGACGGATCAGGCTAAGGCTTTGATAGTAATGATTGCAGTACTTCTGAAACAAATACTCAGTTGTGTCTAGAGAAAGGCAAATCTAAACTCATAGATTTTTCAGATCCAACACAATATATGAACAGTTAGAGCTAGAAATTCAAGTTAGTCAATATGTATATAGGAAGAACAAATGAATGTATCGCGGGCTTGGGTAGTTAGAAACTGAGAGTTCTAAGTCAAGTTGGCTAAAAACATACTAAACAAGAATGGATATGATTCTCATTCAAAATCAAACTGGTCTCATAAGAGAAATATTAGACAAAACTCCATGAAGGTTAAGCATAATCATTACTACAATTTCAAACCAGTTCAGAAGAGATATAGGTTTTCTTATCCGAAGGAAAGACCTAAACATAGCCTTGTTAAACATTCACCACACAACACCAATAAGATTTCAGCACAATCACACACTCTATTAGAGACACACAATGGAAAATATGTTCAGATAATTCAAGTATTTGTCTCGAAAAGACTAATTCGATCTGGACCCCGATGAGATATGAGTACCAAAAGTTATTATGATATGTGTTTTCAAGTAAATCAGACTGAGCTATTAAAGAAGTCCACCCGGTACTTAGACAGTGGATGCTTAAGGCGCTTGACAGGAAATGCAAAAATACTATCTGAAATCATTGATTATCAAGGTCCCAACATCAATTTTAGAGATAATTCAAATGATAAAATTTTGGGTAAATGTAAGATTATCCATTATAAAATTGTTATTAATTACATAATTTTTGTTGAAAATATATGTTATAATTTAATTAGCGTATGTTAGTTACGTGATAATGGATATATAGTGAAATTTTACAAACACACATGCATTATCAAGAATACAAATGGTAAAATCATGTTGATAGGTAAAAGAATTTGTAATACATATAAAATAGACCGGCAAGTTGAACAACCATTTGATCCAACACGATTTATTGTTGTTAATACTAATAAGAATTTGTTATGACATAAAAGGTTAAATCATTGCAAGTTTAAGACCATCACTAATTTGAGTAAGAACAACTTAATATCCGGACTGTCAAAGATTGATTTATCAAATGACAAGATATGTTTAGCATGTCATATGGGAAAGCAAGTCATATCAACATTCAAAAGCAAAGGATGTACTGCATCAGCTCGATGTTTGGAACTACTTCATATGGACTTGTTAGGTCCTAAACCAGTAATGAGTTTAGGGAGAATAAAGTACACCCTGGTGGTCATTGATAATTTCTCAAGATAAACATGGGTTATTTTTTGAGTTCCGAAGTTCAAAACATTGTTCAACTTATCAAGATCCTAAAGCGCTTACAGAATGATATAAACCCTTGTGATCGACCAAATTAGAAGTCGTCGAGGAACTGAGTTTACCAACAGATTGCTTACAACATATATGGAAGAAAATGAAATCAAGCATGATTTCTCTGCTACCAGATCACCTTAGTAGAACAGTATTGTTGTGAGATGAACAGAACGCTTAAGGAAGCAGCTTGAACCATGTTAGCAGATTTTGAGATATCACAATGCTTTTGGGCTGAAGCCACAAACATCGCCTGTTACATTCAGAACAGATCCATGATCAACAAAATTCATGGACAAACACCTTATCAAATCTGGAATGGAAATCAACCTGAAATATCATATTTCCGGGTATTTGGTTGGAAGTGTTTTATTCATGATAACGGTAAAAATCATTTAACTTCTTTTTATGTAAAATTAGATGTTGAAATACTCTTAGGATCTTCAACTGTTAGAAAAATATATTGTGTTTTAAATAACTCTAATTGTTAAAGAGTCGGTTTATGTAGTATTGGTGAATCATTTGTTGTTATAAATGCATACAACACACACTTATATGATCTTACAAATAAAATGAAAAAAACTAATCTTCAGTATGAATGTAATTATGAGATAAAGGTCAGAAAATTGGATAGATTGCATTATGAACCACACATTCTTATCAATCAAGTTGATGAGGAAACTAATATGTTACCTGGAAATCACCTTGAAAATCAAGGTGAAGAGACAACGGATCAAGTTCAAAATCAAACAGAGGAAGTTCTACAATCAGTTGATCCAATTTAAGAACAAGATCCTTCTGATAAATATCCAAATCCTGTTGGACCACACTATCGGTGGAATAAGAATCACACACCTAAGCTGGTTATAGGTAACCCATCAGCTCGACTAAGAACCAGGAAACAAATTATTGATGAATTTTCGCATGCTGCTTTTTATCACACAATTAGAATCCAAGAAGATTGATGAATCTTTAATTGATTGAAACTAGATAGATGCTATGTGAGAAGTATTAAATCAATTGGATAGAAACGAAGTATGACGTCTAGTTTCCAAACCAACAAATCAATTTGTCATAGGTACCAGGTGGGTTTTCATAAACAAATTAGATGAAAATGGTATTGTAATTAGAAACAATGCAGATTAGTTGCACAAGGATACAAGCACAAAGATACAAGTAAGAAGAAGGAATTTATTTTGATGAATCATTCGCACATGTAGCCAGATTAAAAGCTATTAGGATATTTCTTAATTATGCTGGCTTTAGAGACTTTAAAATGTATCAGATGGATGTTAAGAGTGCATTTTTAAGTATATTATTAGAAGAAGATGTGTATGCAGAATAACATCCTGGATTTGTGAAATATGTATTGTCCGATTATATGTTTAAATTAAAAAAAGCCTTATATGGGCTTAAGCAAGCTCTAGGAGCTTGATATGACACCTTATCAAAATTTCTAATTGATCATGATTTCACAGTCGCAACAGTTGATAAAACTTTATTCAAATTTAGTAAAGGATATCACACTCTATTAGTTCAAATTTATGTCGTTGATATTATTTTTGGGTCAACTAACCTCAAACTCTACGTAAAGTTCTCTAAGATGATGCTGGAAAAGTTTGAAATGAGTATGATGTGTGAGCTAACATTCTTCCTCGGATTATATGTAAGACATCTTGATAATGAAATTTTGATAAATCAAACTAGAAGTTTGGAAAGGAGAAACGTTTTGCAGCTTCTACACCTATGATCTCATCAATCAAACTGAACAAGGATGAAAGTGGACCATAAGTTAATGTGTCACTATACATAGGTTTGATCGGTTCGTTGTTGAAACTAACTGCTAGTAGACCAGATATTATGTTTGCAGTCTACATCTGTGCTAGGTTCCAGACAAATACTAAACAATCACATTATATTTGCTGCTAAATGTATATTGAAATATCTTAAGGGTGCTCAAAATTTTTGACTCTGGTATCCAAAAGATTCCAATTTCGATTTAATTGGATACTCTTATGTAGATTTTTCATGCTATAAGATTTATAGGAAAATCACAAGTGGAACTTGTCAATTTTTGGGAGACAGATCGATCTCTTGGTTTAGCAAGAAAAAAACCTTTATAGCTACCTCAACAGTAGAAGAAGAGTATTTAGCAGTTGGAATTTGTTGAGCTCAACTATCATGGATTCACCAATACCTCAGAGATTGTGGTGTTCTAGCTGATGAATCTCTAACACCACTGCCATAACAATAACATATAATCGCATGTTGCAGTCAAGAACTAAGCATATTGAGATCAGAAACTATTTTATAAAAGATCATTTCATGAAGAAGGACATCAAATTGGAGGATGTCTCAAGTGGCAGACATGTTTACCAAGCTACTACTTGAGACTAAGCTTTCTTATTTTAGAAATATTCTAGGACTTGTTTATTCAATTTAATAATTCATTTATAAGTGCAAGTTTTCCACTTAAATTATCCATGGAAGTGGCATGAAAGTTTGCTAATATCGAACGGATTTACGTGTATGGCAATGGTTTATGTCTCTTGTAGGAGTCAAGAATGTACACTTAACTTGTTACCAATGAGGAAGTTCAGGACAAAAGCAGACACACGAAAAAAAAAATCTTGCATGAGGAAACCCGCGACCCAGTGCGCGCAGGAGGTCTGCGCAGAGACTAGAAGCTCGCGAGTGGCCACACACGCACAAAAAGAACAAAAAAATAGTGTCAGTCGTGCACCAGAGCGAAGAACCGCGTGTGATGCAGACATCTACGGGTTTTTTTGTGGGATCTAGGAACTTGGACACAAATATAAATATTGAAACCCTAGCCACAGAGAAAAAAGAAGAGTCATAATCACGCACAAAATATAGAGAACGGGAAAGAGAGCGAGAACGAATAATGCATCTACCGAGATGGAATCGCAACTCTGATTCGATTATTCTTCCCTTCTTCTTACTTAATTTTAGTCTATAAGTGATGTTGAAGAACATGAATTTATTTTGTTGTTTTGCATTCATGAACTGATTTATTAAATCTAGAGGACAATGTAGCTTGGTCGAATCTTTATTTATGAGTTGTTGATTTATATATGTGAATTACTTCTTTGTTTATTTATATTTTCCAGATCTTACTGTTTCAATTATTTGATCACTGATTGTATTGTCATATTTTTTTGAGATCTATCTCTCGGGAGATGAGATTTTGAATAGGATCATAGAAAAATATATCGTTGGTGTTTATAGAATTTTGAAGACCTATAACTTCAACGAATCCATTAAAATAATTATTTTGCTTTTGAAATTATTTATTGTTTGATTTTTAATAGAGATATTGAAATAGACTTTAGATAATTGATTTCTACATACCACTTGGGAAAAAGAGTAGGAATAGTTGAGAATTCTTGGGTAGTAAAAGAATTGAAATTATAAATATAGATGTCAATGATAATTTAATAGAGTGAAGGCCAAGTGAAATCGTACCTCTAGATTCTTAAAATACACTGATTTTAAATTGTTTGCGCGCTTTCATTAATTTTAGTTCTTAATTAACAACAAACATTCTATTAAATTTTCTAAATAAAGCCTGATTATTTTAATTGTGGTAATTAATTTTTAATTAAATTTCACTCCATGTGGGATCGATATATGTGCTCTACCGAGTACTAAAACTTGACATCGTACACTTGCGGATAACATATATTTTAACAAGGTTTTGGAGTCATTGTCGGAGAGTGCTGTAATTAATTTAATATTAATATCGCTACCAATTAGTCTAGAATTTAATTTAGATTTGTTTTTTATTTTTATTTATACATTAATATGGTTCTCCACTGTTGCAGATTATGCGAAAAACTCAGTCCCTCGACTCGTTGCTTTTTGAACCAGAAATTGAAAACACCGCAAGAGCCTTGAGAAAAGAACGAAGATAAGAGTTTAAATCAATGGCTGAATGCAGAGACAACGAAAACCAACTCCCTCCTGTGATGCCTATCAGAGACCATTTCAAATCGGTGATCAATTCCCAATTACCATTTAGTTGAGGCCTAAGACTCTTGGACTTTCCTCATTGAAATGAATGCCGCATTCTTACGTATCCTCAATGCTTAAATAATCCTAGCGTATAAAACTTAATAAGTTATCCCATGTTAGCATTGAACTAACTCTAATAAATCAACTTCGCTTATAACCCATAGAGTTCTAGATTCCCCGTATCAAGATTTTAGATTTCTTACTCAATAAGAATATTAATATTCGTTCATTGGTAACCTATGCTGAATACCGCAAATTCCCTTTGGTTTTTATTTCACCCAAAATTTTCGTATGAACACTTATCTTATAAATCTTGAAATTCAAGCTTATGCAACCGAAATAATATTAGATAACATAATTCCAACGCATATATTCACTTATTCTCAAGTTTCTTAATGAATTTTTAAAAATAAAAAAAATATTCCTTAAGACAAAGTGTTTACCTCAATTCTTACATGCGTCTATCAAATAACATAACCATCCATCATACCCGACTTTCTAGAAAAATTTAACCCCAACAAAGATATAATTTTAACTCTTAAGATCACGATTAAAACTTATGATACATCAAACTTAATTTCCCAAAATTTTGTTAACTCAATGTCTACTCTTATAACTTAACTAACTGATCAACTTTACCTTAAATTGTCGTCACTTTAAATTCTTAATTCGCCACAACATTATTTTACTAACACTTAAATTTTCAAGCCCAAGATTGATTCATCCTACAATGTCCTTGATTAACATTCTTTATAACATTATAACCCAGATATTTCAAGATTCTAATTATCCCTTCAAGTTTAAACCATCGAAAATTCTTATCAATTAAATTATTTGATTCTCACTCACTGTTAAACTAGTTTTCCCCCCAAATTTCTTAAAATTGCAACATTAATTCTAAATTTCCTCAAAAATTATCCAATTTGTCTTAATTTCGAAAATTCCACAATTACTCATAAGTTTTTGGCGTTCCTAATTCCATTTTATTGGTTTCTCGTAACATAAAGTTCAATGATTTTAAGCTTATTAGTCCCAAAATCAATTCCCATTACCTCGAAAAATTACTGATTTAACCCAAGTATTACTCAAAAGTTCGAATTTAATCCTCAAAAAATTCGAAATTTGCAATTTTGGCCTCTAAGGTTCTCGAAAATTACAATTTTGGCCCTACAACTCTACGAATTTTGCATTTTTTGTCCCCATAAAATTTTCGAATTAGCCTCGTTAAACCTTAAAATTCTTGAAACTCAGAATTTAATCCCAAAATTCGGTAAATTCGAAAATAGTCCTTTAGAATTTTATTTTTGCACTTAGGTCCTCAATTATTGGTTATTACAATTAGGTTCTTAAAATTATCAATTAATGCAATTCAATCCTTAAATCTAACTAGGTAGAGCATGCATCCTAAATAAATTCTGCACTTTATACTTCCAAAGATCGTCGTGGTCTTCGAATCATGAATCCTTACATGGAATCCGCAAAAATTAATTCAACTAGCAACCACGAACCATCAATACTTTCTTAGAAATTCTACAAGTCCCAAAATCATTCATAATATTCAAGATTAACTTATGGCCTATAAGTAGAACATCAGTACTACTAAATTCTACTAAACCAAAATTAATATAGTCAAATCATTTCCGACCTCTCCTAATGCCCAATAGCAAAATTCTTATTCATGTCCAATTCCACCACAAAGCCAGCATGCATGAAAATCATATAATTTCTCATTTCATGTCGTAACATGCATAAAAATTTTTAAAGCATCTAATAACAAAACATAACGACACAGAAACATGTACTGCAAAGCATATATCATGTAAACATGCAGGTGATAGCATTAAAAACATTTAAATCATAAAAGCTTACGGACTTGAGGCTTGAAGACTGAGCTGCAGAAGCTGGCCGTGGCACAACCCTATACATGACCCTTGCTCTAATACCAACTGAAACGTCTACTCGCTTTAAAAATGCGGAAATATTTTTATTTTTTTTATAAAGCTCACATTTTCGAAAATAAACATTTAAATATTTTGCACGCACCCAGCAGAGAAATATGCCATTTAAAAATTTATCGTAAACATTTGACAAAGAAAATACTGTAATGTAAAAATTGCAAACTCGGCCCTCAATCATGCATGAATAAAACAAAACAAGTAAAATCTTGAAAATCAACATGGTAGTATAAAAACGTATAAAATCAATCATGACTACTTAAAGCTCATAAAAACGTGATGTGCGGAAAAAGTGTGGTCTTCGGGTCGTGTCAGCGCACCAGATCTGCCTACTCAGAGTTCGGCACCTCCAATCTCCTCATCATTAAGCTCACTTGCATCACACACATCTAGTGAGTCTTAAGACTCAACACTCCTGTACCATAAATAACAAATGCATATACATAGCACACAGCAGTGAAAAATAACATACTCAACATACCTTTCATGAGCTTTAAAAGCGTAATGCAAACGTGTCGTGTAACATTGTGACGTGTCAAAACAGCTCGTCGTTAATCATCATTCATCGTTCATAATTCATCGTTCATCGTTCATCATTCTTTTAGTGAATTCAGTTCATTAGAGGTGACTATCGTACATCATCATTTACGACGGACCCATCATACATAGAACCGCGGTACCCGGCGGCTGTCGGACATCAGTGACAAGATCACCCATCCACTGTGCCTAGGCCTCATCATCATCATTTACATATACGTCTTAAACATTTACATATACTTCGATAGCCACAACTAATTCCAGTCATTCAAAACATTATTATTTTCATCACTTATAAAAATCATGCACCAATGCAATTTTCTTTAAATTCAAGCATGCAACGTATATGTTCATAAAATCTTAAAAATCATGAATCATGATGCATAAACATTTAAAATATCATAAATTTTTGCTCAGGGCGCTGCCAGGACAAAAATCTCACCCCGGTTGCAAAATGACCATTTTGTCCCTTGAAACCCAAAAATTATCGTTTCACCCCTGGACCTCTAAAATTGAACCGAAGCTTACCAAACTCCTTAAAATATCCCAAAACATATTCAAAAGCATTCCTAGACGTAAACTCGAGCCCAATACACAACTTAACCGATTTTTTTTAAAACTTGGACCGGGGTCTCGATTTTAACTCGAATCGAACCGAAACTTAACCAAAACTTTCCCAACTTTCTAACACACCTTATGAACATCTAAGAGGTCTTAAAAATCTCAAAACCAGCCCTTAAACACTCGTATAATGCCCTGAACGGCTTCTGGAAATTCCAGCAAGCCACCAACCAAACTCTATCGGCCGAACTCTCACTTCCACCATCCTAGACCGAAACATCAAGGACCAGCCAAGACTCGACCACCCCTAGACTACCCTAGGACCCTACTGGACCTACTTGAGCCGCAGTCACAGCCCCCTGCAGCCTACTTGACTCACACGAGCGCTATCTTCCCAAAATTCACCAACCGAACCATTGAGACCAACCTTGCTCTAAGCCCTTCGAACCGCTCAAGGGTCACGACCAGCCACTCCTAGCACTCTCCCTGCCCAGTCACGGACCCAAGAGGGTCGGCTCCTTGGCTGGGATCGAGCCACGCACGGCTGGAAGCACTAACTCTCGGTCTACCCACAATACAAGTCCTACTCGATCGCACCTCCACTAGCTGCACTACCACGTGACCGATCGAGCCCTTACACCAGCTCTTAAATTCTCTAACTCGTGGCATGATCGGTCCTCTAGGCTCTAACAACAAAAACAGGCAGCCCCTTGCAAGCATACATGAAAAACGTGAGCCACAATAAATACCATGCATGTTCATGTAAATAGGAACCAAAAAAACGCAACCACAAGAAGATCTCTGAATTTTTTGGAACACACACAGAAATTCCAGCATATAATGGCGTGTATGAAGAGAAAGTGGAAGATATAAACGTGCCTTGAAGAATGGTGCTCGAAACTTTGAAGAAAATCACGCCGAGGAGGGACCGTAGAGCGGAGAAACGATCTTGCTTGAAAGGAAAAGAAATGGGGGAATGGTGGCTGCTGAATTTCACACAAATGATGAAGGGGAGAGGGGTTGTCGGCTGGGGGAGGTTGATAATGGGTGTAGGGTCAATTATGTATTATTTAAATAGTTAACAATTAGGTTAATGGCCCTTATTTTAAATTAAAAGGAATTAAAAAAAGTTTGCCCAATAAGCTTAAAAATAAGTTCATTAAATCTAAGCACACTCTCGAAAAATATTTCGTGTTGGTAAGTTTTTGAAAATAATAGCCAAACCCTCAAAAAGTCCCCCGATTCGATAAAATTTGCGTACCGGTTAAAAATAAAATTCTGCGGATAAAAATACCTAATAAATCCCAATTCTTGAAAAATACCTTTAAAACATCTTAAAATAATTAATAAAAATTTATCATGTAATAAAATAATTTTTCTGATAATTCCCCGGCCTCCGTTCCTCGTTCGAGTACGAAATGCAACTTAAAAATCTATCATGCATGAACCTTTAAAATTTCATGAAATAAATTCTACAATGTAATAGTTATGCATAAAATGCATAAAAATAATTAAACCCATAATTTATGAAATAAACATGCATTTAATGCTTTAAAACAAATTAATAAAATACCAAAGAAATTTAATAATTTGCATGTATGTGGTTTACGTGAACCTTCAAATTTTCGGTACGTTACACTGTAGATCCACATCTACGTCTGAGGACATTTCTGGAGATTACAGACACGATAAAGATTAATAATGTTCTGGATGATATTATTATTTTGCGTATGTTTACATTTTCTCTCAGGGATCAAGCTAGAGGTTGGCTTCAATTACTGCAGCTAGGGAGCATAACTACTTGGCAGGAATTGGCTACAAAATTCCTTGCGAAATACTTCTCACCTGCCAAGTCTGAACAGCTGAAGATTGAGATCCGCACCTTCCGGCAGAACGAATATGAGCAGCTTTATGAGCTTGGGAGCATTACAAGGAACTGCTCAAAAAAATACCCAAACCATGGATACACTACAAGAAAAAACCCCTTCAACAACGCACCTACGACAACAGTTTTTCACTAAAACCGTTGTCGTTGTCGTATTGCGTTTTTTTTAACAAAAGACAACGGTTTTCTAAAAACCGTTGTCTTTTGACGTTTTTTTGGGGTCAAAGACAACGATTCTATAAACCGTTGTTTAGTAACATGTTTTTTTGGACAATTGACAACGGTTTTAGAACACCGTTGTCGATTAACGTGTTTTTTGGACAAACAACAACGGTTATTTTAAACTGTTGCTATATTTAGTGACGGTTTTGCTAAAACCGTCGCTAAATTTAGCGATGGTTTTTTTTAAAACCATCGTTAATTTAAAAATTGCGACGATTCAATAAATAACCGTCGCTAATCGCGACAGTTTTTGCTAAACCAAACTGTCGCTAATTGCGATGGATTAATAAACAACAGTCGCTAATAGCGACGGTGTTTGTTTAACCGTCACTAATAGCGACAGTTTATCAAATTATCGTCGCTAATAGCGATGGTTTCACAAAAACCGTCGCAAATTGTTTATAAATATCCGCGTTCTCGGTCCATTTCCTCCACACAACTTCACAACACTTAAAATTTTTCTCTCTTAGATTATTTTAGTTTCGAGTTAGGGTAAATTTTTTCGCTTCAATTTTTGGTAAATTTTTAAGTGTTAGTTAAGATGATGAATGTTGTTAGCATAGTCCAATTGTAAGTTTTTTTTAGATTTATTAAATTATTAAAATTAATTTTTTTATTTTACTGAAAAACTTAGCGACGGACTTTAATATACCGTCGCTAAAAATCCGTTGTCGTTGAACGTACTTTCAACAATACTCTCATTTAAAACAGTTTTAAAACACCTATGACAATGGATAAAATCCGTTGTCGTTTAGCGTTTTTGACGTAGTGATATGAAGACTGATTTCAGATTGAGTTGTTTTATAACGGGTTGAATGACCAGATATGGACGACGGTTTATGCAGCCGCTGGTGGTACAATATTTTCAAAATCTCATAACCAAGCATTCGATTTTCTTGATCAGATGACCATCAACAGCTACCAGTGGCCTAGTGAGATCTCGGGAGTGAAGAAGACGACTGGATTGTATCTAGTGGACCAAATCACATCATTTACCATGCAAGTTTGTGCACTGACTACCCAACTCGCAGCAGTGAATAAAGGCCAATACACATCTTAAGTAGCAGTTGTGGAAATAGAAGAAGGGTCGAGCATGGAAGCAGCCCATTATGTCAACAATCATAGATATGGAGGCTATCGAGGTAACCCTGTTCCTAATCAATATCATCCTAGCCTACGTAATCATGAAAATTTTTCATATGCCAACAACGAGAATGTGTTGAATCTTCCGAGGTTCAACACATAAAAGGGAGAAGGCAAAGCATCTCTTGAGGATTTGGTCAATACTTTTGTTACTGAGTTTTCAAAAGGATGGAGCAGACATAGACTAGGCTTGACAACCTAAAGACGCACATGGCCAATGTTGGCACTTCCATGAAAATCCTTGAGTCGCAGGTTGGGTAGATAACGAGACAGCTCACGCCTCAATGTATTAATATTTCCCTACTTCCCTACCCCCATGGATTATGCATTTGAATGCTGTGTTTCAAAAGAAAAAGGTCTTGAAGATTTCAAGAACCTATACATTAACATCCAGTCTGTAGATCTGGAGGAAGTGACACTTACCGAAGGAGACAGTGAGGAGGTACAAAAAATCTTCCACAGAAGTTGAACGAACCCGGGAAATTCGATGTACCATGTGCAATAGAAGGCCAAATGGTGGGAGAAGTATTTGTGATTTAGGTGCAAACGTGAACATAATGCCAAGTTTTCTTTACGAGAAACTTGGACTGAGCAAAATGAAGCCCACAGAACTGATCTTACAGTTGACAGATAAATCTATCAAGGTACCTTTGGGATTGAAGGAAGATGTTGAAGTACAGGTCGATAAACTGAGGCTTCCAGCAGATTTCGTTGTGCTTGACATGGAGAACTGTCAGAATGTTCCTGTCATTCTAGGACGACCATTCTTGGCTACTGTTGGAGCCATCATAGATGTTAAGAAAGGAATGTTGTCCATGGAGGTTGAAGGTCAGAGGGTGGTAATCAAGACGTCAAAGACATCACATGATCCACTTTGAATAGGAAGAAGAGTAAGGCTGATGACTTAAAACAAAGCGCTGCGTGGGAGGCAACCCACGAAATTTTATTTTTCTGCATTTTCATTTTAGTTACTTATTCATTTTATTTTTAATTTTTTTTAGTCACATGTTTCACATCATTTAGACAAATAATATTTTAATGAGCAGATCTGTGTGATGAGCTGAACACCCCAGTACATGGAAGAAAATGATGACAACAATGAGTACTGACGCTCGTCGCCACAAGTATGAATTGTCCTATTTTTAACTTTTTACATACATTGAGGACAATGCATGTTTGAAGTTTGGGGTGGTACTTTAATTCCTGCTACTTGAATTTCCGCAATCAATTAGTCTAAATCATGCCAAAAAAATTTTTTATTCAGTGCCTGTAATGGAAGAAGTATCAGTGAGCCAATGATGTTATTTTTGCCAAATGGTTGAGTCATGGTGCATGTATACAATTTCTTAAAAGTTCACAACCATTTATGAACTTTTACCGTGATCATCGATACATCTGATAAGGAGATAACATTTATTGCATGCTATAAATTACCGAATAGATGAGATAATTTTTGATTTTTATCTGATATTGAACTAAATGTTACAAGCATAGAAGTGATCTAGGCATTCATTGAGTTTCTTTGGGCCTGTTTATATTATTATAATTTATCATTTGAAGCCCTTTGAGCCTGACAAAAAAGAGATGTGTAATTGAATTTATTCTAAAATATCCATAACATTATTCTAATGCACATAGTCGGTTTGTACAAGTTGAATTGTGAAGGAGAAGTAGTCTAGAACTTGATTTAACACTCTTCAATTTGAAATACAGATATTGTATGACTTCGGGAAGATTTAAGTGATTTTGGATCGTTTGAGCCTTTCGAGCCTACCCGTACATCATATTAATCTCTAATGTACCATATTGAGCCGATTAAAAAATCGAATGGTGTGTTCCAAAGTACACAATAGCCCAGTTCATACATTTTTCTTTGTCCCATGTCGACTACAAAAAATCTTAAACCTATACACTAATTCATGCCTGAATGTGAAAGAAATGAACCCCTTTAGTGCTTGTAAAATGAAAAGAAAAAAATAATCGTGGGATTAAGGTGAGTAAAATAGAGAAAAAAATTGTGAAGTTAAAGAAGGAATGTATAGTGTGGAGGTGGTGAACATGAGTAAAGAAAGAGACATAAGATGAAAAAATGAGGAAAAAGTCAATTAAAGGTGGAATATGAAAGAAGGAGAACTGCTGAAAAAAGTAATAATGTGAGGCCCGGGGCCGAAGAGGGCGGGGGGTGATCGCCGGTGCCATCAGTTGCACGGACAATGAGCGGCTCCTGGCCGGCTTCTAGGTGGAGGGAACATGAATGAACCGATCCCACACGGGAATGAGAGGGATTCCGAGACTGTTCAATGTAATGGACTGTACAGTTGAAGAGGGCTTAAAAGATTTGATATGTACTACTCATACCACGAAAGTGCATCTTCTTTTCGGAAGCTCATCACATAAGAACTCCAAAGTTAAGCGTGCTTGACTTGGAGCAATTTTGGGATGGGTGACCTCCTGGGAAGTTTCCCAGGGTGCGTGTGAGTGAGGACATAAGCACGCTGGAAAGACTCGTCTTGATACAGTGAGGACAGTCGTAGAATCCGAGGCGTTACAGTTGGTATCAGAGCCGACCTCTCTTAGTACGGTGTGGTTCGGGGACGAACCAAGCGGAAGCTGGTGGGCATGTGAGGCCCGGGGCCGAAGAGGGCGGGGGGTGATCGCCGGTGCCATCAGTTGCACGGACAATGAGCGGCTCCTGGCAGGCTTCTAGGTGGAGGGAACATGAATGAACCGATCCCACACGGGAATGAGAGGGATTCCGAGACTGTTCAATGTAATGGACTGTACAGTTGAAGAGGGCTTAAAAGATTTGATTTGTACTACTCATACCACGAAGGTGCATCTTCTTTTCGGTAGCTCATCACATAAGAACTCCAAAGTTAAGCGTGCTTGACTTGGGGCAATTTTGGGATGGGTGACCTCCTGGGAAGTTTCCCAGGGTGCGTGTGAGTGAGGACATAAGCACGCTGGAAAGACTCGTCTTGGTACAGTGAGGACAGTCGTCGAATCTGGGGCGTTACAGTTGGTATCAGAGCCGACCTCTCTTAGTACGGTGTGGTTCGGGGACGAACCAAGCGGAAGCTGGTGGGCATGTGAGGCCCGGGGCCGAAGAGGGCGGGGGGTGATCGCCGGTGCCATCAGTTGCACGGACAATGAGCGGCTCCTGGCAGGCTTCTAGGTGGAGGGAACATGAATGAACCGATCCCACACGGGAATGAGAGGGATTCCGAGACTGTTCAATGTAATGGACTGTACAGTTGAAGAGGGCTTAAAAGATTTGATATGTACTACTCATACCACGAAGGTGCATCTTTTTTTCGGAAGCTCATCACATAAGAACTCAAAAGTTAAGCGTGCTTGACTTGGAGCAATTTTGGGATGGGTGACCTCCTGGGAAGTTTCCCAGGATGCGTGTGAGTGATGACATAAGCACGCTGGAAAGACTCGTCTTGGTACAGTGAGGACAGTCGTCGAATCCGAGGCGTTACAAATAATTTGTTTGTTTTATCTCATCTTTGATTTCCATACTTTTATTGAATCTGTGAGCCGCAGTCTAACGATATAAGATTAAAAGACCTATTAACCAAGCCACGTGTATCCAATATACTAGTGGAGAAGAGTCGTTAAAGTTAAGCATATGGACACTTCAAAAGCAATGTCAACGAGCATGGAATTTGACCATATACACATACTATCACATGACATCACATTACACTTTAGTATAATTCTCTTTAATATCTTTTGAACCAAATGTTTAACCATAAGTCCTGGTTATCTATGTGCGTAGATAATTATTTTCATGGATGATAGTTTGAAACTTGAGTTAAAAATTCTATGTTTCTATGAGATAAACTAGAAGCTTAAATCGATCACTATGTCGGGTTGGATAGATGAGATTGGCGATCCACACACACGTGATCTGCTAAGTAATGGCTGTATGCATCGAACTTGAAAACCTTAGACATGTGATATTTGAGGCATTATTATTACTTTCTTCAACTACTTGCGTTTTGTTAATTTCCTAGAAGAACATTTAATGTAAATTTTAAATTTTGCTTGAGACTAGCAAACCTTAAGTTTGGGGGGATTTGATAAGTGCAAGTTTTGCACTTAAATTATCCAAGGAAGTGGCATGAAATTTTGATAATATCGAGCAGATTTACTTGTTTGGTAGTGATTTATGTCGTTTGCAAGAGTCAAGCATGAGCGTATAACTTGCTACTAACAAGGAAGTCCAAGACAGAAGCATATGCACGCAAAGGCCTGCGCAGAGACCAGAAGCTGAGCGCAGAGAAGAACAAAAAATAACGCCAAGAACCGCGTACCCACGCGCGATGCATACATGTACGGGCTTTTTCATGGGCTCTAGGAACTTGGACACATATATAAATATTGAAACCGTAGCCACAGATAAGAGAGGAGAGCCTCAGTCACGCACAAAAATCTAAAGAACTGGAAAGAGAGCGAGAACGAAGACGAAGAGCGCATCTACCGAGGACGGAGTCGCAACTCTTATTCGATTCTTCTTCCCTTATTCTTACTTAATTTTAGTCTAGTAGTGATGTTGAAGAACATGAATTGATTTTAACGTTTTCATTCATGAACTAATTTATTAAATCTAGATGATGATGTAGCTTGGTCGAATATTTATTTTTGAATTGTTTATTTATATATGCGAGTTACTTCTTTATTTATTTATATTTTCTAGATCTTACTACTTTCAATTACTTGATCACTAATTAGATTGTCATATTTATTTGAGATCTATCACTCGACAGAAGGGATTTTGAATAGGAGAGTAAGAAAATATATCGCTGGTATTTGTAGAGCTCGGAATACCTATAACTCCAACAAATCCATTAAAAGAATTATTGTGCTATAGAAATTATTTATTGTTTGATTTTTAACAGGGATATTGAAATCGACTATAGATAATTGATTTCTACGCACCACTTGAGAAAAGGAGTAGAAATAGTTGAGAATTCTTGGGTAGTTAGGGTTGAAATTATAAATATAGATGTCGATGATAATTTAATATAGCGTAGACTAAGTGAAATCATACCTCTAAATTTTTATTCTCACTTATTTTAAATCTTTTTCGCGCTTTCATTAATTTTAATTCATAATTAACGACAAACATTCTATTAAATTTTCTAAATAAATTTTGTTTATTTTAATTGTGGTAATTAATTTATAATTAATTTGCACTCCATGTGAGATCGATGTATGTGCTCCACTGAGTACTAAAACTTGACTTCATACACTTGCAGGTAGCAAATATCGCAACATTCATGTTCTTAGGAAGAATCTTCATATTAAACTTATAAGACAACAATCCAATTTCTAAGTTCCAGCTGTATGACAACTCGAGAATATGTTCAGTTCGATATTATCATGTAGCCCTTATTTGTTGATGTCCACCTAATATCATCTGATAAGAACGGTTAATTATCTATTATATTTAATGTATTACATTTAAGTTTGACAGACACGTTTATTTACCGCTTTAATTGTACGGTTTATGTCGTTTCAAAATTTTTTTTTTACAAAATTTAAAATATTCTCCACAAACATGCTGACACGTGGACTGATATGTTTGTCTTACATGCGTCCGTATATATGCTCATTTGATTTCACTGGCTCTAGTTATTGTTTTCTTATCATCTTCTCCATCAAATTTTCGTATCTAAAAATTTCTTGACCTCAAAAAATTTCAAGCCTCGAAATCTATCTTCCTACACCAGCAACTCTCTTCAAATCAACTTTGACGATGTTTATCTGCTATTAGATGATAGCATGGCCGTCATGTTCAAATCTCTGGAAGCTACCGGACTAAAAGTATCTGGGCTCGTTGAGAGCTTATTTATCAGTTTTTACTATTTCAATAATTGGAGCTATTTATTGCGAAATATTTAACACGATATGCAGAATTGCATTTTATACTTGAATTAATTAAATTAATTTTTACTTGATACTAAAATAATTACACACATATCTAATTATATATTATTTAATTTATTGAATCTAATATATGGCAAAAAAAATATTGAGCCCCAAAATCTATTTTTATAATTAACATTTCAGAGTTTGATAAGAAAAACAAAACGAACCAGATTATTCAATTGCATCTTCTTCTTTTCTCGATTCATTTGATGCAACCATGAGTCTTTCCTAATGAAAATTCGAACTTCATTTACGATATCATTCTTCCATAATAATTAATAAAAGAAGACATACGTAATTGAGGTATGATCTCCTTCCGGTCTAAAATTAATACACTTCATTTGTTTGTAATTTTGACCTCGTACTTGAGCATAGAAGAGATTACACCAGAAAAATCTCCTATCATGTTTATTCGTGTGTCATCGTCGTCATCATCATCATTGTTATTTGAATCATGCATGCTAAGTTATCACACAAACTACACAATTGCAAATTTGCATTGCAAATGTTACAACTCTTTATAAAGCTCCGTCCTCCAAGCACATTAAATATTAATGATTATGCACAACGACACACGAAAAACGAAGACGCTTAATCCATAATTTCAGAAAAAACCTGAGTGCGCATCATGGTTGTTTTTCTGTATGTAAGGGGATAGGTAATCATCGACAGAATCATTAGAATTTAGAGGCACCAATTATCTTGGCGGAACGAACACTTGTATCCTGCCAGAGGTGACCCTTTGACCAACGAGGCTGGCATAGAATCTTCTGATGATCGCGGGCACAAACATGTCTCCTTGCGAGCAAATTAAATGTAGATGATGCGATCCGGATGAAATGGATGAGCCGGGTCGGGTGCTCCACTAGATCTGCTATCAAGATAATGAAGGGAATAAGAGCAGCGTAAGATACGGCTTTCTCTGTGACCTGCAGACAAGGAGATGAACTCGTGAATGGGCGCCGGAGGGGTGTCCAGCGTGGCCACTCCGATGGTTAAGTCAGTGAATGACTCAACAAAAAACCAATGTAACCAAGTGATGGTTGTGATATTGGTGTGGATGAAGCAGTAATGAATGCTGGTGTATTCAACATCTGAATAGAGAGTAAATGTAAAGAAAGAACCTGATATTTATAGTAGGAGAAATAATGATGATCTCATTCTGCGTGCTACCTACTAATTATAGTAGGGCGCCTGATTGTACCTTATATTCTGACATATCAAATCTTACACTAGTCACATCCACCCTACCTGATTTTGTCAACCACATGGATCAGTGTCAGAGATAGGACGGCCGCCCACACCCTATTCTGCTAGTAAACTCGAGTGTGGTGCTCATATCGAGGTGGCCCGGGTAGAAAGCTTCCCGGGAATTTGCCTGAGAGTCCGGGCGTCCGATAGCCCGGCGAGAAGATGTCTTGAACATTCAACTGTTCGGCCTCTGGTGACCCTTCTAATAGTCATACCCTGATTTGATGTGGGTACCCGGACGCTAATCATCTTCTTAATCATTCTTTGGGAAATAATTGGATCAATTATTTAAACAGGGTCTAAATTTTTTTTTTTTTATACAAACGCGGAACGTAATGGAATCAGTCTAATACACATATCAACATAAAAGTACAAGTCTTGTACAAAATACATTCAAACTAGGGTTCAACAACTATACATCAAGTGTTGAAACTAAATCTACATCAAAGTCCGGAATCACCACTCTAATCTCGATTTCTCATCCTCTTCTTGACCCTGATTCAGTCCCACCTGTTGTCATGCACACATACAAACACAACAACAGCCGGATAGCTCCGGTGAGAATATAATCCCAGTATAAAACAACGAAACATGCATTGTATAAAATCATATACATTTATTAAAAGCATGTATCATAATCTGAAACATAATCGATAAACCTTGTAACATGATCTATGAACATAATCGATACAATTCAGTACATCAAACTCTTATTCTTATTCTTTGGCTCGACTCAATCTGGCCTAGTCTAGGGATCCCGGTTGAATAAGAACGCAACAACCCATCTACTCTCCTCAGCTAGATAGTGGTACGTTCTTATTCCCAGACTTTGGTGTACTATAGCGAATATCTGCAATAGAAGCTGATCTGCATTCTAAGCAACATCGATATAAACCAAAAGTCCAGTGACCTGGCACCTCTACCAGTTTGGTACCTCTGCCAAAGACTCTCTACCTCAAATCAATCGTCTAACTCATACTTTCTATAAATCAATAGAACAAGCATATAAATGCAATGAATTCGAATAGCTGAAAACATTAGCAAATAAGTATGTGATTTTAGGGAAACTCAGGCCATATCTAACTCGAGTTATCAATCCCGGTTTAACATTGATTTATACCTTTTTTTTTTGTAGTCTCGGTCTGAAGAAATGGACGTTCTGAATTCAAGGCAGTCAATACAATCTGAAATGACATATTATACAGGTACAATATCAATATACCATCCAAATCAAATCTGTTCTCATCACTCTTAATCTGATTCAAAATCAATGGCATAACGGCACTAAAATAATGTCCCCGGTAACTCAACAACTCGAGATATCAATTACAATTCATAACCAATAGCCAATACAATCCATAATTAATCAATAATCGCAATTTCAATACGAAATCTTTATATCTCAATCATATCAATTCTGAAAATCATAACAATTGCATAAACAGTCTGTTTTTCGATCTGACTTCGAACATACGATTACTGATATCACCAGAACACATAATAATAATCAAATCACAATTCCTCCAAAATCATAATTTCAAATCATATCAGAAATCAATAAAACTTACGTCCTGTAGTAGCTGTCGACGAGAGAATCACAGAAATGTGTTCGGATAAAAATTCGGATTACCGGTGCATGCAAAATCAAATATTTAAACTTGGAGAAACTTGGAGGAATTGCTGTGAATCTTTCGGTTTCCTTCCGTGAAAAGTCTTGGGGAAATGATAACTTTACATATCAAATGCATGACAAGTGTCCCACTCAAATTCCAATATTATCACTTTAGCCCCTGAATTCTTCACTATTTGCAATTCAACCCTCAATAACTCTTTTTAATTCCATTTCAATCGTAAGTAATTACAAAAGCCATGGAATCTAATTCATCATTCCAAAATTCGTAAATTAAATAATCTCGGATGAAAATGATAAAATCTCGGACCTTACAATTCTCCCCCTCTGAGACATGATTTCGTCCTCGACATCGCAGGAAATTAAATCACATAAGATAAGAAAATATAACAGAAGCTAATATAAAATACTTACATCAGGGAAATAAGTCTGGGAATTCATGTCTCATATCTGATTCAGTCTCCCACGTAGCTTCCTCAATGCCATGACGATTCCACTGGACTTTCACAAGCGGAATAGTCTTCGTTCTGAGCTGCTTTTCTTTACGATCAAGAATCTGAATAGGTTTCTCAACATAACTCAGACTTTCATCAAGTTCGGCCTCGTCTGGCTGAATAATATGAGAATCATCAGGGAGATATTTCCGCAACATAGATACATGAAAGACATCATGTATTACAGATAGAGAAGGCGGAAGAGCAAGTCGATAAGCACGAGTACCAATCTTCTCCAGAATCTCATAAGGACCAATGTAACGAGGAGATAACTTCCCTCGTTTGTCAAATCTGATAACGCCTCTGAAAGGAGAAATCTTCAGAAATACTCTGTCTC
Organism: Primulina huaijiensis; assembly: GCF_012295235.1. Classification (NCBI taxonomy): domain Eukaryota; kingdom Viridiplantae; phylum Streptophyta; class Magnoliopsida; order Lamiales; family Gesneriaceae; genus Primulina; species Primulina huaijiensis. The sequence goes on along the minus strand of NC_133322.1, from coordinate 14,265,527 downwards.
CTTGCTTAAATTCTAGAGGTCGACGTCGAATATTTGCATATTCGGCCTGTCTATCATGAGCTGTCTTCATTCTCTTCTGAATCAGCTTCACTTTCTCAGTCATATCTCTAATCATATCGGGTCCAAACTCAGGTACCTCAGAGATATCACCCCAATAGAGAGGGGATCTGCACTTCTTGCCATACAACGCTTCAAACGGTGCCATCTCTATACTCGTCTGATAGCTGTTGTTATAAGAAAACTCACAAAGTGGCAAAGAATCTTGCCAACTAGTGCCAAAATCTAGTACTACAGCTCTAAGCAGATCCTCCAATGTCTGGATAGTCCTTTCTGACTGACCGTCTGTCTGAGGATGATATCCAGTACTCAAATGCAATGTAGTACCCAGAGCCTGCTGCAAACTGTGCCAAAAGTGTAAAGTGAATCGAGGATCACGATCTGATACAATCGACTTCGGCATACCATGCAATCTGACCACTTCTCTGACATAAATATCTGCCATCTGGTCATATCTGTACGTCATTCTGTACGGAATAAAACATGCTTATTTGGTCAATCTGTCAATAACGACCCAAATTGCATCACAACCTCGGGAGGATCGCGGTAACGGCGTCACAAAATCCATGGAAATGTGATCCCATTTCCATTCTGGAATCGATAAGCTATGCAGTAGACCTCCTGGTTTCTGCTTCTCTGCTTTCACATGTTGGCAATTCAAACATTTAGATACAAAATCTGTGACATCTGATTTCATCTGTTTCCACCAAAACTGTCTTTTCAAATCGTTATACATTTTTCTGCCACCAGGATGAATGCTAAATCGACTGCTGTGCGCTTTGGTCAATATCTGCTGTCTCAACTCTGAAATATCCGGCACAACAATACGATTATTCACATACAGTACATCATCACGAACCTGATATTCTGATTGATGACCTGATATGACCATCAACATCGAGTTCTGAACATTCTGATCCACTTTCTGTGCTTCTTTGATCTAACAATCAGTTATAGCTCAGCTTGAATAGCATACAATCTCAAAGGTTGACAATCTGTCTCAAATACTAATCCAGAAAGACAACAATCTTCAATCAAATTTGAAACACCAATAGTCGATAAGGATAAAGAACATACCTTTCGACTCAGTGCATCAGCTGCTGCATTCGACTTTTCCGGTTAATATTTGATTTCACAATCAAAATCTTTCAACAAATCAAGCCATCTTCATTGCCTCATACTAAATTCAAACTGTGAAAACAGATATTTCAAGCTTTTATGATCAGAATAAATCTCAAACTTCTCACCGTAGAGGTAATGTCGCCAAATCTTCAATGCAAAGACAATGGCCGCTAATTCAAGATCATGAATCGGATATCGTGTCTCATGTGGCTTCAACTGTCTCGAAGCATAGGCGATGACATGGCCTCGCTGCATCAAAACACAACCCAATCCTCTGTGAGAAGCGTCACAATAAACCACAAAATCACCAGTGCCTGATGGAATAGTCAACACCGGAGCACTGGTCAATCTTTTCTTTAACTCCAAGAAACTGGACTCACACTCCTCTGACCAAACAAATGGTGTATTCTTCTGGGTTAGCTGCGTAATCGGCTTTGCAATACTCGAAAAATCTCTGATAAATCGTCGATAATAGCCCGCTAGACCCATAAACTGCGTATCTTGGGCACAGATGCCGGTCTAGGCCAACTGATCACGGCCTCAACTTTGCTAGGATCAACAGAAATCTCATCACCAGATATGATGTGACCCAGAAATACAACCTGTCTCAACCAAAACTCACATTTGGACAGTTTTGCATATAATTTCTCAGCCTCTAGAGTTTTCAACAAAATTCTCAAATGTTCAGCATGGTCAATCATATTCTTCGAATATATCAGAATATCATCAATGAAAATAATCACAAACTCATCAAGATATTTCTGAAACACACGGTTCATCAATCCCATAAAGACAGCTGGAGCATTTGTAAGACCAAATGGCATGACAATAAACTCATAATGTCCGTACCTGGTTCTGAAAGCTGTCTTCAATGCGAGGCAAGGGGTATTTATTCTTTACCGTAGCCTTGTTCAGTTGCCGGTAGTCAATGCAAAGTCTCATTGAACCGTCTTTCTTCCTCACAAACAGTACTGGAGCACACCAAGGAGAGACACTAGGTCTGATGTAACCCTTGGCCAGCAAATCTTCCAACTGATCTTTCAATTCTTTCAATTCTATTGGTGCCATTATGTACGGAGCTCTAGAAATCGGAACGGTACCTGGTACCAATTCGATGCTAAAGTCTATCTCTATGACATGAGGCAAGCCCGGAATCTCATCTGGGAAGACGTCAGCAAACTGACATACCATTGGCAAATCTGCCAATGCTGGGCTCGATTTCAGTACGTCTACTGAATACACAAGGAATCCCTCTGCTCTTTTCTGTAACAATCGAGTCATAGATAACGCAGATATCAAAGGAATTCTAGCTCTAGAATCCTTACCATAGAATTTCCACTCATTAGCCATGTCAGGTCTGAATCTCACAATCTTATGGAAACAATCAATGGTAGTTCTGTACTTGGTTAACATATCAATACCGATAATGCAATCAAAATCAGACAACCCAAGTACAATACAATCTAACTCAATCTCATGCTCATCATACCGCAGTATACAAGATCTAACAGATGCCACTGATATAAGATCTCTCCCCAAAGGTGAAGAGACATATACTACAGTAGATAATGACTCAACAGGCAAGTAATGCATCAATACAAATCGCTCAGATATGAATGTATGAGATGCACCAGTATCTATCAATATATAAGCAGGATAACCACAAAGAGAACAGTTACCTGCGACAACATCATCAGGTGCGTCCTGGGCCTGCTCTTCAGTCAAAGCAAATACTCTGGCCTGCTGTCTAGGAGGTTGGCTAACAGTCTGGCTTCCTCCTGGCCTCGGCTGTGACTGGGTAGAGGGTGGTGGCTGGAAAGAGTGAACAGCAGATGGTCGTCTACCAGGCTGAGCCACTGATCCAGATGATTCTGCACCCTGGGATCGCTGAGAAACTCTCTGTGGACACACTTTAGCAAAATGTCCTGGCTGTTTACAGATGTTGCAAACACCAACTACTCCTCGGCATTGCTATGTGGGATGTCTTCCTCCACATGTTCTGCAATAGACCCCGGTATAACTCTGGCTCAGAGCAGTCTGTCGTGAGCCACTAGAACTGGATGAACTGCTTCCAGATCTCTTAAACTGTTTCCCTCGAGCTTTCAGATTGTCTTTCTTTCCACTGCTGCTACTGCCACTCTCCAATCTGGGAGATGGTTGGGGAAACTGGACTGGAGGTTATGGCTGTCTCGATGCTGGAGCAACATATGAAGCTCCCTTCTGCCTGATCTGGCCGGCTTCGGCTCCTTTTGCTCTGTTCAAGGCATCAGCAAAGTTATTCGGTCGCCCGGTGTTCACCAATGTAAAAATCTTAGGATTCAGGCCATTAATGAACTGATCAGCAACAGCTTCGTCATTCTCAGCCACGTGTGGAGCAAATCGTAGCAAGGTGGAGAACTTGGCCACATATTCCTCAATATTCAACCGACCCTGTCTCAAGTTTGCAAACTCTGCACCCTTGTCTTTTCTGTACGATACTGGAAAAAATCTTTGATAAAATTCAGTCTTAAAGACATTCCAAGTAATAATCGTACCTCGATGCTCCAAAGCCCTCTTGGTTGTAATCCACCAATTCTTTGCAACGTCATGCAACTGGTGCCTGATAAGTTTAACTCTCCGCTCATCTGTATAGTCAAGTGAATCAAATAATATCTTAATATCATCAAGCCAGCTCTCGCAGTCAACTGAAGTCTCAGTACCCTTCAAAGTCGGTGGATGGAATGACTGAAATCTCTTCAGCAATGTTTCCATCGGTGTTGCTGTCACATCCATCGGATTCGCATAGGTACTACCCTGTTCTGGGGCTCTTCGAGGAGGCATATCTGATTATCAAAAAGATTAGCAATAAAATCTGACAATTCTGTCTCAGTACTTTTCTGATCATCTTACCTCTAATCAAGAATCGGTTCTGATTCATTCTCAAACAATACATGTTACCAATTAAATCAGATAAATCAAGTAACATGTATGTCAAAGTAGTAAAACATGCTAGCATTCAAAAGCAAGGAAGAAAACTCAATCTACCCCGCTCACTAGCTTCTATCTCTGTCTATGGAACCTACAGTTCTAGAACCTACAGCTCTGATACCACCTGTTGTGGGAACCCGGACGCTAATCATCTTCTTAATCATTCTTTGGGAAATAATTAGATCAATTATTTAAAATGGGTCTAAATTATTTTTTTTATACAAATGCGGAACGTAATGAAATCAGTCTAATACACATGTCAACATAAAAGTACAAGTCTTGTACAAAATACAGTCAAACTAGGGTTCAACAACTATACATCAATTGTTTAAACTAAACCTACATCAAAGTCCGAAATCACCACTCTAATCTCGATTTCTCATCCTCTTCTTGACCCTGATTCAGTCCCACATGTTGTCATGCACACATACAAACACAACAACAGCCGGATAGCTCCGGTGAGAATATAATCCCAGTATAAAACAACGAAACATGCATTGTATAAAATCATATACATTTATTAAAAGCATGTATCATAATCTGAAACATAATCGATAAACCTTGTAACATGATCTATGAAACATAATCGATACAATTCAGTACATCAAACTCTTATTCTTATTCTTTGGCTCGACTCAATCTGGCCTAGTCTAGGGATCTCGGTTGAATAAGAACGCAACAACCCATCTACTCTCCTCAGCTAGATAGTGGTACGTTCTTATTCCCAGACTTTGGTGTACTATAGCGAATATCTGCAATAGAAGCTGATCTGCATTCTAAGCAACATCGATATAAACCAAAAGTCCAGTGACCTGGCACCTCTACCAGTTTGGCACCTCTGCCAAAGACTCTCTACCTCAAATCAATCGTCTAACTCATACTTTCTATAAATCAATAGAACAAGCATATAAATGCAATGAATTCGAATAGCTGAAAACATTAGCAAATAAGTATGTGATTTTAGGGAAACTCAGGCCATATCTAACTCGAGTTATCAATCCCGGTTTAACATTGATTTATACCTTTTTTTTTTGTAGTCTCGGTCTGAAGAAATGGACGTTCTGAATTCAAGGCAGTCAATACAATCTGAAATTATTCGACAGGTACAATATCAATATACCATCCAAATCAAATCTGTTCTCATCACTCTTAATCTGATTCAAAATCAATGGCATAACGGCACTAAAATAATGTTCCCGGTAACTCAACAACTCGAGATATCAATTACAATTCATAACCAATAGCCAATACAATCCATAATTAATCAATAATCGCAATTTCAATACGAAATCTGTATATCTCAATCATATCAATTCTGAAAATCATAACAATTGCATAAACAGTCTGTTTTTCGATCTGACTTCGAACATACGATTACTGATATCACCAGAACACATAATAATAATCAAATCACAATTCCTCCAAAATCATAATTTCAAATCATATCAGAAATCAATAAAACTTACGTCCTGTAGTAGCTGTCGACGAGAGAATCACAGAATTGTGTTCGGTTCAAAATTCGGATTACCGGTGCATGCAAAATCAAATATTTAAACTTGGAGGAATTGCTGTGAATCTTTCGGTTTCCTTCCATGATAAGTCTTGGGGAAATGATAACTTTACATATCAAATGCACNATAATCATAAATACACACTTATTATAAAGCGTGAATAATTTTTTTTATTGTTCATTTAAATAATTTTTTAACTATTCATAACTTCATTTAAACAATTTAAATTTGAAAAAATTCAATTGTATATGATAATTGGGTATTTGGGTAGGGTATGGGTATCCGATAATCCGATGGGTATGGGGATGAGGATGAAATTCAATACCCGATGGGTATGGGGATGGGTATGGGGATGAATTTAATAAATGGGTATGGGGATGGAGGTATGAAATCCGACCCATACCCTACCCATTGCCATCCCTACAAAGAAGCCCGGATCACGGACGACCTGGGATATCTAGCAGATAGCTCAAATGTAAGGTCCGAGATTTTATCATTTTCATCCGAGATTATCTAATTTACGAATTTTGGAATGACGAATTAGNAAACGGGTATTCGGGTCGGGTGTGGGTCGGATTATATCAAACCCGCCTCCATACCCGAACCCGAAAATACTCATACTCGATTACCCAATTATTTAATCGGGTCTAAAAATCCCTCCATACCCTCTTCTATTCGGGTCGGGTATCGGATCCTCCAACGGGTTCGGAGGAAATTGCCATCCCTACTTCTTTGTAGACATCACCAATCGTCTCGGATCACCCATGACTCGGGCACCATCCATGACCTGAGACATCCCGAGGGTATAAGTAGAAGTCTATGAGTCTTTCGCATTCAGGAATTTCTGAATTCAAGAACTTCGCCTTTGCATAAGCTAGCATTATCACATATCCTGATCGCATGGCAAAGTAATAATAGTCGTCAAACTAGAGAGGTATAATTAGTACATCTGAAAAGGACTTCTGAGTATCTTCAAAAAATTAATTTTAAGATATTATGACGTTTGGGAAAATCATTCCCGAATTCTTTGGGAAAGTTACCCTGCCATCCCGTCTGAGTTAAATATAGTCGCCTGCTCTTTAAATCAAATTCTCCTCAAAAGGTACAACTTGATAACGAGGAACAAGATATTTTTGGAGATGGTGATCAATGTCGAAGTTCCATTTTAATTTTCTTTTAGTCCGATTGTTATTCACTTCAGCACCTTTCATTTTGGTTTTCCTATCATCGCAAAGACAATGTTTATTTTTTATATAAAAAAAATATTAGTTTGGTTGTATGTTCTAATACGAAACTTATTATTTCAATTATTAAATTGTTAAATAATGTCGAATGTCAATGCACATCGATCTTAGGCCTGACATTAGATGAAGAAATTAAACTTATAGAAAACAATAGTATATATGAAATATGTTCAATTTAAATTAATATGTACACCTATTATTTTATCTCTTTTGAGGGAAAAAAATAAAGTGAGACATGCTTCACATGATGTAACGCATAATAAAGTACATCTGAGGAATGTTAAATTTAAATTAATAGTGCACATATTGTTTTCTTCCAAAAAGGTACACGTGCTTTCTTTCTCTATATTTTATAAACCATTAATCGTACATATAAATGCCACATGTCGGCAATACGTAAAACATACAAATAATGTTGTGCTTGGAATTAAATATTTTATTTGCGAAGTGAATTTAGAAAAATGTATTTGAAGTGACTCAAACAATCGTAATCAATTTGTTTGAACACTTATGAATGGAAATCCACTAAATATTTTCAACCCAGAACATAGCTTAAGACTGTATTTGGATGGGTCTATTTAGATTTGAAGATTAATTTAAAAATCAAAGTATTTGAAATACTTCCAAAAACTTATATAAAAATTACATTTGAAGACAATTTGGAATTTGAAATGGTAACATGAATTTTTTGCAAAAACATTCATAAAGGATTTAATTGGAAATGTGGAATTGATTAATTGAAATACAATTTACAGAATTAAAACTCAAAAAAAAAAAAAAAAACGTAGAATAACTTCAGGCAACTTTTGAAAAGTAAAAGGTTTCGGAAAAATTTAATGACTAAGATTGTGCTTGCCATTTATACACTCAACACACAACTTTCCCATATACCTTGCTTGCTCTTGTTCCATGTTTGATTACTTTAATTTGCCCGATTTCTTCCCTATATATTATTTCAATCTCTCAATATTTATTCCGTAACACAATCTTAGTTTGTAGAGCTTCGACGCTAGCATCAAAAAAAAAAAGAAGAAGTGCTATACGATGTCCTCACACATCGACACAGCACTCAACAGAAAGGAACATAAACATTCTAGCCATGATCATCCACTGATATATGTTGACGAAGAAAATCCCAAGGCGTATTGCAGTGCGTGTGGGGTGGCAATAATATCGAGTCCTTCTTATACATGTAGCCAAGGTTGCAATTTTTTTCTGCACCGACCTTGCACAGAATTGCTCCAATCATCAAAACTTGAATTTGGCGGACGAACCTATGATATTAGTTTACTAGTCAAGCCACCTCGTGACAATTGCAAATGTGAGAAATGTGGGAACTTGTGTAAGAACTTTACTTATAAATGCTCGTGGTCCATTGAAGGATATGGTACTCAGCGTGAGTTTTATCTGCACTGCCAATGCGCTTTTCCTTTGGAGATAAACATAAAACACATTAGCCATCATGAGCACCCATTGATGGCAATGTGTAAGGAAGCATCATTGGTATGTGATGCATGTGGGAGGAAGCAAGACGGGATATTTTTCTCTTGTCAAAAGTGTAGTTTTTATATTCATCAGGATTGTTGCTCAGTACCTACCGTCATAAATATCGAGCATCATCCTCACCCTCTCTTTATCCTTTATTCCTTTCATAGTTTCGAATTTGCGACCATAATGACATGCATATTATGCAACGATGAGGTATCATTGACCCTGGGTGCTTATGTTTGTGGATGGTGTGCATGTGTAGCTCATATACATTGTGCAGCATCAGCGGTGGAGAACACAGGTAATGACTAGTTTCGTTGAATACGTTTCTGCATGATTTGGCTAGGATAGTAGCTTGAGCACAACTTTAGATGTCCCTATACTTAGTTTCAATCTTACATACTTTTTGCAGCTATAGTTCAATCATCCATTCATCTTCCAAGTGGGCCTGATACATTTTCAAGTTTGATAAATCATGCAATACTCGAGAACAGAGAGGATGATGAAATTGAAGATGTGAAATCGAATATTGAGAAATATCACACTGACCATTCTTCTTGGATCTTTCACAGCAGAGAGAGTGATGATATTCAGTTAGTATGCCACGCATGTATTCTACCCATAATCTCACCTCCTCCTTCTTACTATAGTTGCCCCAAGCCTCAATGTTTTTTCCTCCTCCATCAATCTTGTGCAAATTTACCCCTAGTTATCAAGACTTATTACACGAGGGATCCAGCTCATCTTTTATCAAAATCACTTGTATTCTGTTCCGTGTTTTGGTGTTACATATGTGATAAAGCCTTCAATGGATTTGGATACCGAACACGTGATAGGTATTACATGGATGTTCAATGTGCCACTTCTCCGAGCATCGTCAAACATGAATCACACCCCCAACACCTTCTCACTTTGTCTTCCTTAAACACTATAAACTTTTGCTGTTGTGATCGTTCTTACTCTATGGCCTCTTACTCTTGTGGAATTTGTAATCACCATATTCACCCGAGTTGTGCCTTTTTACCGAAAACAGTTGAGCACAAATTTGATGGACATCCACTTGACCTCATTTACAACCTTGCAGTTCAAATCCCACAACAAGAAGAAGAGAACCACTACCTATGTGAGTTTTGTGAAGAAGACATCAATACAAAGTTCTGGTTTTATTATTGTGGCAAATGTGATAATTCATTTCATATTAACTGCATTCCTTCAACTGGTAAGTTGTCGAAGATCAAGTTCGGATACAATATCGATCTGCCAAGACACGTTCATTGTCATCCAGTGACTCTGACTCGTATGCTTACTATGGGAAGCCAAAGGTGTGGGTATTGCAAAGATATGATTCATGGTTTCGTAGATGTTATGGCTTTTCATTGCTCAAAGTGTGACTTTTGGATCCATTTTAAATGCGCGGGAGAATTTTCTGATAAAAATATGTTATACTACTATTAATCATCTATAATGACAGGTAATGGTTTTTTACCCCCAAATTTGGAATCATTTCTTCCTGTTTTTGATTGTTTTATTTTCTTGATTATTGTCGAAGACTAATGTTGTATTTGATTATATGAATTTGAAATCTATGAATTTCGATTACAGTTTTATTGTTAACAACAAAACAATTTGTAAAATGTTGAATTCATATATTAATTATTAATACATTAGTTAAATAAGATAGAATGGATTTCAAATGTCTCTATTATTAGAAAGAACTCATAGAAGAATTTAATGTAAAGCTGGGGATTGGGGTTTCTTCTGATTTTGGAGTAACAACAAAACTAATTATAGTAAATGAAAATTTCTGAAACAGTACAGATGACTAGTTATCTTAAGACCGATGGCAATAACATCCATTACCATGAATTTCTCGGCAGTGTAGGCTTCAAAAGATCTTGCCTTAAACAAGATTTGTTTGGCTACAACATCAAGAAGAAGTTGGTACTCCATCTTCATGTCTCGCTTATTGCCATATGTCTTGTTAGGCTCGCTGGAAGCAGAGAACCTAGTCTTTATTTCCTCCAAGGTAGACTGAGGAACGTAAGATAAATCGGTTAGCTCCTCAGTGGGTAACTGAAACAGTGTAGCAAAGTAAGCTTCATCGATCAGCAGGGTCTGCTCTCCAATTTGCATAACAATCTTCCCTTCATTAGAAATAGATCCTCGTGGATAGAACATCTTTAATTCTGGAACATTGATGTCTAGAGATGAGCTCGAGAAAGTCTCGAGTCTAGATGACTCAATCAGTTTGAAAACAGAGACAATAGCGCCATATTCCATTGAGTAAATATATTCAAAATTGATGGAAAGAACATTCGCTATGTAAGGAGTTTGACATTTCTGCAGATGAAAATCTTGAAAAAAAGTAAAATGGTTTGATTGCAATAAAGTCAGAAAGTTATCGATGTTAAGAATACATGAAAATAATTAGTGAAAAATATGGAGTGTAACTAGTATTTATATGTGCAACCTGAGTCAGATAGCCGAGACACGTGTCAGGATTAACTTGGAATAAATATAAATGCTAATCATTTTGAAAATTTCAAATGTTAATAAATGTAATTAAACGAAAATTAGAACATTGGTTTCTCTTAATGGTTAATTAAGGAAATAAATAAGTCACTAAATTCATTACTAAATGATAAAATCAGTTGTGTAATGAGTACTGATAAATTAGTGAGTTTCCAAGTCCGACTGACGACAGACTTATCAGTAAGACTCCCCTAATCGATTCTCCCTAAATATATGTACTTCTAAGATAAATCAATAAGGCCTAATATATTTCTAAAATAAGAAAACTTAGCCTCTACAAGTGGTTTAGTGAAGATATCAGCTACATGTTGTTCTATGAAGAGGTACTCTAACATGATGTTTTTTTTTAACAGATGATCTCAGATAAAATGATGTATGCTATCTATAGGGCTGGTCCGAGAATGCAAGTCGATTGTATGTGATTTCAATTGCACTTTTGTTGCCACAAAATATCAGTGATTATGTTTCATCAACTACTTATTTTTAAGTAGTTGTTGAATATAGCAGTTGGGCACAGCTGCTTCCAGCAGCTAGGTATCGACTAGCAGTTAGGTAAAATAATGAACTTATTAGACCTCGATACATTGTTATTTCGACTGATATTCCCCTTTCGTCTTTATCAAGTTTAACTGATGAACTCATAGGGGTTGTTGCAGCAAAGTATGTCTCCATTTCGAATCGCATTAGCGATTCTTTATTGTTTTTGTCTTCATTGATAAAGATCCCTGAGTCTAACTTTTGACTTGCGAATCAAGAAAAGTCAATTCGCCCATCATTCTCATCTCAAATTTTCTTGCATCAGTTTGGTAAACTACTTGCAAAGTTTTGATAATATTTTTAACATAAATTTGAGCTAATAAAATATGATCATTCTTAAAAAAAGTAAAGAGAGTCTTATCTACTGAATCATTGTGAAATCATGATCAAACAAGAAATGTGATAAAGTGCCACATCCAACTTGTGGTTCTTTTTTAACACATAAAAGGCTTTATTTAATCTAAACATTGTTGGAACATTTCATGATCGTAATCTTGATCTTGATGTTAACAAAACTTATTATTTTGTTTCTAGCGAGTTTACGTTGAGCTGAAACTGATCAAGCTTCGAACTGATCAGTTTACGAGCCAAAATTGAAGCTATCGAGACGCAAACTAAAAGTGCCAACTGATTGCCGAAACCAAACCAGTCCAAATGATGTCTGAGAGACCAGTTCCACTGATTGTCCAATTGATTTGTTGTTCAGTAGAAGACCTTCAGAAGCCCGACCAAGTGATGAAGAGTTCAACTGATGAAGAGCCCAACTGACCAGTACAACTGAATCAGTGAAATCAATCCAGCTGACGATCCAACTGCTTTCACCAGACCAGTTCGGAGAACCAGCTCAAGACCAATTGAATGACCAGTTCGAAGTTCAGTTCAGAGCAAAGTTTGGAGCAGACCAGTTCGCAGATAGCAGCAAGCTTATTTAATGGAATCCAGTTGTGCACAAATGTACAAGAAATTGTACAATTGTAGGTATAATAATGAACGTTGCAACAGTTCTTAAAGTGGAAGTTTCCAGAATGATTGTCAGAAAGTAAAGACACCTTTTCGGGAAACAAATTCAAATTGCAACTAATATAATTGATGAGTCTTGATGCACGATCACCTTCGCATTTATAAATACATGATGAAGACCATTAAGAAAAGCAGTAGTGTGCGGATGAACACAGATAAGATAGGGGACACATAACTCACATCAGCTTACAAGAAGCAACTAGCCCAGATTTGAGAGAACACTTCAGCGTGTTATCAACTTATTTTAGAAGCACAATTCCCTCAGTGTGTGAGAATACCTTCGTATTGTATTAATATATCAGTTCTTACATATGCACAAACAAAAGACTCACATATACAGAGAGATAAGTTCAGTTGAGTGAGTCTTAACACAAAGACAAACAATTTGTTTGTAGTCTTCGCACAAAACGTTAAACTGGTGCGGTATGAGAAGTGCTGCCTTTAGTCTAGTTGAATGCTAGGAGTTCAGAACTACCATTAATCAAACCCTAACCCTATTTTAATATTTGTGGCCGCCCCTCCCTCCCCATTAACAGCCTCTACCCTCGACATTCAGCAGCCACCAGCCCCATCGGTTTTTCCTTCATTTTTCTTTCAAACAAGTTACCCCCCCCACCCCGCCGCTCCTCCGATGCTTCCCCGACGCGCGTTTCCTGGAGTTTTTGAGCATCTACACATCAAGGCATGCTTGTATCTTGTTTTATCCTCATTCACGCCATAAATATACTGAAATATATGTATTTACATGTTCATCCTTTCATGTTGCTTGTGTATGCGTTTTTGTGAAAAGCTTGACATGAAACTCGATCTTCTTTACATGAGTCTCACGTTTTTGTTGTTGGGTGCAAGGGGCTGCTGATTTCTGGTTGATTATGGTCGAGTGTGTTGTGTTTTAAGGTGTCATGATGATGGGAGTCTAGGGTGTGCTCGTTTTTGGGTGAAGGCCGATGTTCTTTATCCTAGGAAATTAGGGTTTGAACCTTGTTTGTGGAGATTAGGGGAGGCTCGGCTGTGGGAGGGCTATACCATGCTGAGGTGCCATCCAGGAGGGTCCAACAGAGGTTAGGGGAGGTCCATAACCAGCTGGTCTCAGCTAGGAAGGAGGCGGATCGTGTTGGGTCGATTGTATCCCAAGTAGGGTGCGGCCATGCATGATCTTGGGGATTCGAGTGGTGCGCACACTTGGGGCTGAGGGTTGGGCTTGGGTTGGTCCAGGAGTGAGTCCTCGGGCTGGTCATGGTCCTACGGTGGCCTTGTTCTATGCTGGTCCAAGTCGGTAGAGTCTAGGATTGATTAAACCCAAGTTTGGTGCACTAGATTTTGAGTTTCACGCGCAATTTGTTTTCCGGCAGCTTTCGGCTAGGTTTTAGGTTTCATAGGGGGTCTTTAAATATTGGTTTAGGGGCTGGTCTAGTAGAGTTAAGTCATGGTTCGAGTTTGGAAAGATTGGGTTAAGTTTCGGTTTGATTCGGGTTAAAACCAGGGCCTCGGTCCGAGTTTTAAAACGGATCGTTTAATTTTGAAATGGGCTCGCGTTTACGTCTAAGAAATACTCATAAATATGTTTTGGGATGTTTTAAGAAGTTTCGTAAGCTTCGGGTCGAATTTTCAGAGGCCCAAGGGTAAAATGGTGTGAGGTTTTAGTCCTGACAGCGCCTTGAGCACAAATTTACCGTTTTTTTTACATGTTTATGCATCATGTATATGATTTTTATGTAATTATAAAAAAATACGGTGCATGCTTGGTTTTAAGAAAAATTACATATATGCAAGCTTTTATTAAGTGATGAATATGATGACATGTTTTTGAAGGATGAGAGTTGGTTGTGAATAATATGATTATATGAGATATTATGAGCTGAGGACAAGGTTCATTGGACGGGTAATGATGTCGCTGATGTCCCTGCCGCCGGGTACCGTGGTTATATTAGATGGATCCATCGAATAGAGTTGATACGAAAGTCACAACTAATGAACTAAATTTAATTAAAGAAAAATGCATACGTAAATGATGATATGTTGAGACATGTTTTGACACGTTATGATTTTAATGACATGTTTACGTTTATGCTTTTAAGTTCATGAAATGTATGTTGAATATGGTATTTTTCACTTCTGCATGATATGTATATGTATTGGTTATCGCGGTACATGTGTATTGAGTCTTTAGACTCACTAGGCGTGAATGTTGCAGGTGAGCATGTCGATGAAGGGACAGGAGGTGCCGAATTCTGAGTAGGCAGGGCTGGATGTGCGCACACGACCCGAGGACCACACTTTTCCGCACATCTCGTTTTTATGAGTTTGAGTGTATATGAACTAAATGATACGTTGATTTTGTTATGGTGATGATCATCAGGATGTTTACTTGAGTTATTTTTACGTACACATATTATGGCCGTGTCGGCAATTTTAAACTGCAGTATTTTAATTGTAAAAATAAATTTACGATTATTTTTAAATGGTATATTTTTAAGTAGGGTTGAATGCATGAAAAATATTTAAATGTTTATTTTTTTAAAAAAAATGTGAGCTTCACAAAAAAAAATATATATTTAGCAGCATTTTAAATTAGTAGACGTTACCGTTGTGTTGGAAACGAAATTCCGGCGTTTGACAAAATATGAACCAAACTCTAAATTCAGGAGTTTGACAAACTGATCAACCAACTGATACGCGCAATTATATTCAGCAACTGAACTTAACAACTGAAATCAGCACATCTAATAAAGAAAACTGATCAGTTGGAAACCGATCAGTTGATATATTCAGCCGAATGTTTCCTTCAACTAAACATGTCTCGGGAAAGAACATTCAACCGACAAAGAGACATAGCAGATTGCAACTGAATATGAAACGTCGCACTTCAATCAATACAGCTTAGAACAACGCATTTCGGCTAAAGCAATTAAGACGCCGCATTACAATAAATGAAGCAAACAATGCCCAAGGAATGATGAAGTGGCAATCAACGGATACAAAGATTCAAATATATCTCAAGTTAACGTTGGAAGGGAAGCTTATAAATATGACTGAAGAACAGCTAAAAAGAGACGTACATCACTCTATTCAAAGCTTGCTGTTACTCTGTCAAAATCTTAGCTCACTCTTACTTGATTTATTCGTAGCAGTCAAGGCTACAATTTGAGCTCACTAGCACTTTGTAATAATCGTTAAATTCGATAGTGCTAAGATCAGTTACGCACTGAGAACATTTTGTAATACTAAGAGTTTCAGCTTTTGGCAGTGATAAGTCCAAACTGAAGTGGGTCAGTACAAATCTTATATTCGATCAAAGTCTTTTAGTGGAAATCCTATCCTTGAGATAGAAGAGGTGACGTAGGAGTAATTGGAATCTCCGAACATCCATAAACAATCCTTGTGTATTTTATTTCAGTTTTGTATTCTATCTTTCAGTCATTTAATTTCCGCAACTACTTTAGTTTAACTGATTGTCATTGACCAGCAAGATTCCGAGAATCAGTTTCTCACCAAACGGAACTCAAAACTCGAAAAGATCAGTTTTAATTGTGAGTGTGATTTTATATGACATGTTTACGTTTATGCTTTTAAGTTCATGAAATGTATGTTGAATATGGTATTTTTCACTTCTGCATGATATGTATATGTATTGGTTATCGCGGTACATGTGTATTGAGTCTTTAGACTCACTAGGCGTGAATGTTGCAGGTGAGCATGTCGATGAAGGGACAGGAGGTGCCGAATTCTGAGTAGGCAGGGCTGGATGTGCGCACACGACCCGAGGACCACACTTTTCCGCACATCTCGTTTTTATGAGTTTGAGTGTATATGAACTAAATGATACGTTGATTTTGTTATGGTGATGATCATCAGGATGTTTACTTGAGTTATTTTTACGTACACATATTATGGCCGTGTCGGCAATTTTAAACTGCAATATTTTACTTGTAAAAATAAATTTACGATTATTTTTAAATGGTATATTTTTAAGTAGGGTTGAATGCATGAAAAATATTTAAATGTTTATTTTTTTAAAAAAAATGTGAGCTTCACAAAAAAAAATATATATTTAGCAGCATTTTAAATTAGTAGACGTTACCGTTGTGTTGGAAACGAAATTCCGGCGTTTGACAAAATATGAACCAAACTCTAAATTCAGGAGTTTGACAAACTGATCAACCAACTGATACGCGCAATTATATTCAGCAACTGAACTTAACAACTGAAATCAGCACATCTAATAAAGAAAACTGATCAGTTGGAAACCGATCAGTTGATATATTCAGCCGAATGTTTCCTTCAACTAAACATGTCTCGGGAAAGAACATTCAACCGACAAAGAGACATAGCAGATTGCAACTGAATATGAAACGTCGCACTTCAATCAATACAGCTTAGAACAACGCATTTCGGCTAAAGCAATTAAGACGCCGCATTACAATAAATGAAGCAAACAATGCCCAAGGAATGATGAAGTGGCAATCAACGGATACAAAGATTCAAATATATCTCAAGTTAACGTTGGAAGGGAAGCTTATAAATATGACTGAAGAACAGCTAAAAAGAGACGTACATCACTCTATTCAAAGCTTGCTGTTACTCTGTCAAAATCTTAGCTCACTCTTACTTGATTTATTCGTAGCAGTCAAGGCTACAATTTGAGCTCACTAGCACTTTGTAATAATCGTTAAATTCGATAGTGCTAAGATCAGTTACACACTGAGAACATTTTGTAATACTAAGAGTTTCAGCTTTTGGCAGTGATAAGTCCAAACTGAAGTGGGTCAGTACAAATCTTATATTCGATCAAAGTCTTTTAGTGGAAATCCTATCCTTGAGATAGAAGGGGTGACGTAGGAGTAATTGGAATCTCCGAACATCCATAAACAATCCTTGTGTATTTTATTTCAGTTTTGTATTCTATCTTTCAGTCATTTAATTTCCGCAACTACTTTAGTTTAACTGATTGTCATTGACCAGCAAGATTCCGAGAATCAGTTTCTCACCAAACGGAACTCAAAACTCGAAAAGATCAGTTTTAATGGTGAGTGTTTATCCAACCCCCCTTCTAAACACTCTTGTTACGTTAATCGATCCTATCAAGTGGTATCAGAGCGGTTGAATCTTGTTCTTGAATACTTTTGATCTATAAACTTGCTAGCATGAATTCATTCAACAAAATTCCTATGTTCTCCAGAGAAAAATTTGATGATTGGAAAATAAGAATGCAAGCTCATTTAGCTGCACAAGATAATGACATGTGGTATGTCATAACTGATGGACCCAGGAAGATTCTAAAAACAAATACAGCAGTTGCCATAACAGAAGGGGCACCATAAAGAATAGAAAAGCCCTGAGATGAATGGACAACTAAAGATAAAAGAAAAGTAAATCTTGATAATGTGGCTAAAGACATTCTGTACAAAACGCTGGACAAAGTAACCTTCAGCAAAATAAAGATGTGTAAGACAGCCAAAGAAATTCGGGAAAAGCTGATCCAGCTGTGTGAAGGAAATGATCAAACAAAAGAAAATAAGCTTTCTGTTGCTGTTCAAAAGTTTGATAACATCAAAATGAAAGCAGGAGAATCAATGCACGAGTATGATGAAAGAGTAAGCAGTATCATCAATGAGTGAAATGCACTTGAAAAAGTGTATACCAACAAAGAGATTGCACTGAAGATAATGAGAGGTCTTCTCAAGGAATGAGATGTCAAGACCATGGCAATGAGGGAGTCCAAAGATCTGAACCAGATTGAACTTCATGATCTGTTTGCTGATTTAAAGGCTTATGAATTTGAGCTGCAGACCAGAGAAGTAGAACCATCTACCCCTGCAGCCACAACTGCTCTAGCTGCTGTCAGAACAAAACCCATCAGTTCAGTCGAGAAATCTACTGATCAGTTGAGCAGTGATGCTATGTCATTGTTCACCAAAAAAATTGGAAGGTTCATGAGAAAGAATCAAGGAAACTTCTAGAAGCCATACCAAAGGAACAGTTCCAAAGATGAATCAAATGCCTGCTACAACTGCGGCAAATCAGGTCACTTTATGGCTGATTGTCCTAAACCCAAGAAGGACAGTCAAGGCTCAACTGATAGAAGAAAGACATCATATGAGCACAAAAGAAGACCCAAGGAAGATAAGAAGTCCTTCAGAAAGAAACAAGAGGTACTCTTAGCTGAAGAAAACAAATCTAAATGGGCAGAAACTGACAGTGAGGAGTCAGAACCAGAAAGCTCATGCAGCTCTAGTGATGATGAGTAAGTCAAGTGCTTAATGGCTAATGATGCAGAAGAAGAATCATCTAGCCAACAGGTATTTGATTTCATCTCAACTGATTTCACACGAGAAGAACTCATTCTAACACTACATGACATGGTAAATGAATATCAAAAGCTTGCATCATCATTTGAAAAAATCAAAGCAAAGCAAACTGATCCCACAAACAATAAAACCAAAACTGATGAATCAGTTGATGGGTTGAGTCTAAAAAGAGAAATTGCTGCGTTAAAAGCAGAGAGAAACAAAAATCAGTCATTAATCCAGAAGTTGATTCTTGAAAACTCAAAACAGACTGAGCTCATTCAGTCTTGGAACAAGTCATCTACTGCACTGAATGAGATGCAGAATTCACAAAAATCAGTTTCTGATAAAACTGGTTTAGGGTTCAACACTGAAGGATAAATATATCCAAATGATACTCAACCAAAGCCAAAAATAGAAAAAGGGAAATTCATTCATTTTGTCAAAACAACTGTGATACAAGAACAAACTGAGCCCAGTAAACTGATTGAGCAACCTACTGAGAATATGAACAAGGCTAGAAGATATGGGATTGGTTATAGTCAAAAATTCTCAACTGATTCACAAAGTCAGTCATCAAAGAGGTCTCACAAGAACTATTCGAATAGCTATTTCAATTACTATAACTGCTAGCCAATTCAGAAGAGATATAGACTGAACAATTAGTTGAATAAAGCTAAAACAAATATTGTATCATCTGTACACTACACACCAAGCACACAAAAGCCGAGAAAAACAATTTGGAATACAGCTACTGGAAAGTCTGTTAGACTAATCCAAGTGTGGATTCCTAAGGGACTAATCAGTTCAGGACCCAAATAGATATGGGTACCAAGTTATATTATATGTGTGATTGCAGGTAACAGGTACAAACAAGAACTCAATATGGTATTTGGACAGTGGATGCTCACGACACATGACAGAAGATACAAGTACACTGGTCCAAACATCAGTTTCGGGGACAATTCAAAAGATAGAACTGTGGGTAAGGGTAAGCTTATCCATGATAACTTTACTTTTAAAGATGTTCTATTAGTAGAAAATCTGAAGTATAACTTGATTAGCATCAGTCAGTTATGCGACAGTGGATTCTCAGTACATTTTGACAAAAACTCATGTTTAGTCAGAACTTCAACTGATGAAATCATACTAACTGGTAAACGTTGTGGAAACACATATAAAGTCAGTTGGAATGATCAAACTTATGCACCAGTTTGTTTTATTGCTTCCAAATCATCTAAAAACTGGTTGTGGCCTAAGAGACTAAATCATTTAAACTTTAAATCCATTGCCTATCTGAGTAAACATGAACTTGTAACTGGTTTGCCCAAAATAGACTTTTCAAAAGAAAAACTTTTCTCAGCATGTCAGTATGGTAAAAAAATATGATCCTCTTTTAAAGACAAAGGATGTAAATCTTCATCCCGAAGCATAGAACTGTTGCACATGGATCTCTTTGGTCCTATACCAGTCATGAGCTTAGGAGGAATGAAATGCACCTTGGTAGTTGTAGATGATTTTTCAAGATTTACTTGGGTTATTTTTCTCAAATCTAAAGACCATACTGCTTCGCAACTAATAAAGCTCTTCAAAAGACTTTTAAATGAAATATCAGTTGGAATTGATCGATGATTAATAAGAAGCTGCCAGAACAATGCTTGCTGATTCTGGTATTTCTCAAAGATTTTGGGCAGAGGCAGTAAACACTGCGTGTTATACTCAGAACAGATCAATGATTAATAAGAATCATATGAAAACACCATATGAAATCTGGCATGGAAGAAAAAGTATAATTACTTATTTCAAAATATTCGGCTGCAGATGTTTTATTCTTGATAATGGTAAAAATTATTTAAAAGCGTTTGATGCTAAATCTGCAGAAGGAATATTTCTTGGATACTCATCAGTTAGTATAGCCTATAGAGTCTTCAACAAGAAAACCCTAAATGTTGAAGAATCTGCTCATGTTGATTTCGATGAAACTGAACTAACTAATAAGCCAACCGATCAAGTTGAGCTAGTTGATCGATTTACAGATATCAGTTTGGAAGATGATGACAAAAATGAAAGTCATGGCTATCAAAACATACTTCAAATACCTGAACCAGAAGTACTGGACCAATCAGATGTGCAGGAAGTCGTTGCTGATGATCAGTTAATAGAGCATAATGATAACATTCAAATACCAGTTGACGAAGCACCAACTGAGACTGAAAA
Source organism: Primulina huaijiensis (assembly GCF_012295235.1). Lineage (NCBI taxonomy): Eukaryota > Viridiplantae > Streptophyta > Magnoliopsida > Lamiales > Gesneriaceae > Primulina > Primulina huaijiensis. Next base: position 14,244,545 of record NC_133322.1, on the reverse strand, counting down.
CTGTGTTCAGTTACCAACTGAAGAAATTGCTGATACAACAAATACTGAGTACATATGGAGAAAATCACATCCACCTGAACTGGTAATAGGAAATCCATCTGATCCAGTAAGAACTCGCAATCAAATGCTAAATTTATTTATCTATTCAGATTTTGTTTCACAACTAGAACAGAAGAAAACTGATGAAGCTCTTGCTAATCCTAACTGGGTAATGCAATGCAAGAAGAGCTAAATCAGTTCACTTATAACAATGTCTGGAACTTAGTTCCAAGACCAATTTCAAAAACTATTATAGGTACAAAATGGGTATACAGAAATAAACTGAACGAGGATGGTTCAGTTGTACGCGACAAAGCAAGATTAGTGGCACAAGGATATAGGCAAGAAGAAGGAATTGACTATGATGAGACGTATGCTCCAGTTGCAAGCACTACAACAAAAATCGTATTTAACAACACATCAAAGACAACGGTTTTAACAAAAATCGTTGTCTTTTTACTTTTAACAACGGCTTTAACAAAAACCGTTGTCGTAGCCTAAAAAAATCCGCTCAAAGACAACAGTTTCTTTAAAACGGTTGTCTTTGATATATCTACGACAACGGTTTTTAAACGCTCATATACAACGGTTTTTAAAAACCGTTGTCTATGAGCGTTTTTTTTTGGACTACGACAACAGTTTTTAAACTTTTGTCGTATTAAAAACCGTTGTATATGAGCGTTTTTTTTTGGACTACGACAACAGTTTTTAAACTTTTGTCGTATTAGCGTTTTTCTTCAAGCTACGACAACGGTTTGTAAAAAACCGTTGTCTTTCAACTGGTTTTTCTACAAATTTTGTTGTCAATATTAGATTTTGCGACGACCTAAGTAAAATCTATCGCTAAAATTAGCGACGGTTATACTATACCGTCGCTAATTTAAATATTGCGACGGTTTAAGTATACCCGTCGCTAAAATTAGCGAAGGTTTTAAGTAAAACTGTCGCCGATGTGGATATAGCGACGGTTTTCCAAAAACGGTCGCTAAATTTAGCGACGGTTAAACCGTCGCTATATTTAGCGACCGTTTTGGTAAACCGTCGCCGATCTATAATTAGCGACGGTTTATATTTAATCGTCGCTATATTTAGCGACGGTTTAATATAACCGTTGCTAAATAAAGCGACAGTTCTTGTGAAAGCGTCGCTAATTTTAAATCGGCGACAGTTGAAAAAATAACTGTCGCTAATTGCGACGGTTTAATCAAAACCGTCGCAAACTGTCTATAAATATCCCAACCCTCAGTCCATTTTCTACCATACCACTTCACAACACTTAAAATTTTTCTCCCTTACACAATTTTAATTTCGTTTTTCTCTTTAAAGATTAATAAATTTTTACCACTTCACAACACTTAAAATTTTTCTCCCTTACACAATTTTAATTTCGTTTTTTTCTTTAAAGTTTAATAAATTTTTAAAATCAAGAATAGAATATTTTCGACTGAAATTTTTTTTTATTTTACTGACAAAAATAGCGACGGAAAGTATAAAACACCGTCGCTAATATTAGCGACGAAATTGAATAAATACCGTCGCTAAATTTAGCGACGGTGTATAAAACCGTCGCTCTTTAGCGACTATTTTAATTACGACCGTCGCTAATTTTAACGACGGTTAACGATGATTTCCGTCGCAAATTAATTTGCGACGGTTGTGTAAAAACCGTCGCAAATTGTAACTACCACAACACTCAAGAACCGTTGTCTTTTAGCGAATTCTTTAACCACATGACCTTTAACAACGGTTTTGTATACCTACGACAACGGTTTTTCACCGTCATCTTTAGACGTCTACGACAACGGTTTTTCACCGTTGTCTTTGAGCACACCTTTTAACCACAGTGCTTTTAACAACGGTTTTAAAAGGCCTACGACAACGGTTTTTAACCGTTGTTGTAGGCATTTTTTCTTGTAGTGAAGACTGGAAGCAATCAGAATTTTTCTTGCTTATGCATCATACAAGAAATTCAAGGTATATCAGATGGATGTAAAGAGTGCATTCCTGAACGATCAACTACAAGAGGAAGTATATGTTGAACAAAACCCCCAGGTTTTGTAAATCACAACTTTCCTGATCATGTATATCATTTGAACAAAGCCTTATATGGCCTTAAACAAGCTCCCAGAGCTTGGTACGAAACTCTTTCAAAATTTTTAACTGAGCATGATTTTTCTGTTGGATCAGTTGATAAGACCTTATTCAAATTGGTAAAGAATGTTCACTTTTAATTAGTTCAAATTTATGTTGATGATATCATATTTGTGTCAACTAACCCCAAATTATGCAAAAAGTTTGCTAAGCTAATGCATTATAAGTTTGAAATGAGCATGATGGGTGAACTGACATTCTTTCTTGGACTGCAAGTGAAGCAACTGGAGACTGGTTGTAATGCCAGAGATTTTTAGCCTGTTAATCTGAGATGATTAATTGATTAATTGATATGATTATAGACGGACCACTTCGCGATTGGATTTTGAATTATGTGAGTTGGCATGTGGGTGCTTAAAAAGTGAGGCCAGAGATTCTGGTGCATATGCGCGGAAGTGGTGCGCGCATATGCACCAGTTGCTCGGGAAAAGTATGTGCGAGACAGAACTTCTCGCGCATATGCGCGAGACAAGGCGCGCATATGCGCGAGAGGCTGGATTTCAGAATGTTGATTCCAGAGATTGTGGCGCATGTGCGCTGAGAGAGTGCGCGCATCTACTGCCGGGCAGANAAGCCTTTATTCTTCAGAATTAGAAGAAGGAAAGAAACGAGAAAGATCCAAAACCTTACGCCTTTTCCTACTTTAGAATTTGATTTGTTCAAGATCCGCCCGTCCGATTGTAAATCAAACTTCAGTACCGTGCCCCTATTGACGACAACTACAACAAGACGTAAGTTGTATCGAATTCTGATATCGTTTGAATTTATGATATTGGGGGAATTGTGATTTGACTGATGTTATGTGTTTTAGACATACTGATCTGTATATAATCGAAGTCAGATCGAAGAACAGATTGTTTATGTAATTGTTACGATTTTTGGAGTTGATTTGATTGAGATTCGATATCAGATTTGTATTATCTTTGAGATTATTAGTTCTGGTATTATATATGTGATGTTGAGATTGACGGGGTTATTGAGATTGTATTATTATGCCGTCGAAACATCAGTAGATTGTTATTGATCAGATTCAGTATTGATTGGATTATATTGTTGTACCGTATGTCGATTTACATTGATCAGATCGTGTTTGATTTGAGTATTGATCAGAACAGGCCTTAAATTGAGTTGTACATTGATATTGTGCATATTGATATTGTTATTGCCAGATTGGGTATGGACAGATTGGAGTGCAAGACTTCGTCTTCGTCAGACCGAGAAGACAAAGGTATAAATCAATTTGAATCGGGAGATCGACTTAAGTCAGATTGGACTTGAGTTTCCCTAAATCACATACTTGTATGTTATCGCTTTTCATACATTTATATCGTTTGAATGAATATGCTTTGTTTGTTGATTTATAGAAAAGCATAGAGTAGTAGATAGCTATTGAGTGAGAGTCACTGACAGAAGGGCCAGATTAGGACAGAGTTGTTAATGGCCCATTGCACATTGTCAGAGTTAGAGTTCAGGTAGATATACCTAGTCTTTGGCAGAACAGCCAAGACACCGGACGTTTGGTCATATCGATGCGCTTAGAAGAAGAGCGACTTCTATTGTAGATAATCGATATAGAGAGGACCAAAGTCCGTAAATAAGAACGTACCGCCACCACGATCGGGAGAGTAGGTGAGAGATTGTTGCGTTCTTATTCAGATCGGGATCCCTAGATTAGAAATGAGTCGAGTTTGAGTCTGAGAGTCACAGAGTGTGATTCCTTATTTGATATTGAATTATATTCCTGATTTTGGTACTTGTTTAGAGTATTGATTCATGTCTTGATTGAGATACATGTATGTATATCTGATGCATGCTTTTATATTGTTTTTATGAATGCATGTATACTTGGTTTATACTGAGAATTTAATTCTCACCGGAGTTATCTGGTTGTTGTCTTGTTTGTATATGTGCATGACAACAGGTGGGATAGGATCAGGGTCATGAAGAGAACGAGACAGGACTAGTTAGCATGGAGATCCGGGCTCAGAAGTAAATTAGGATTCATCACTGATATGTCGTTGAACCTAGTTGAATTATTATAGACAATACAAGATTTGTAGGTTTATGTTTAATATGTATTTCGGATTGATTTACATTACGTTTCCGCTTTGTATTTAAAAAAAAAAAAAAATTAGACCCTTTTTATTAGAATTGATTAAATTGTCCCAATGATGATTAAGAACATGATTAGAGTCTNTGAGTGAAGAACTGGATTATAGGTGATGGCAATTGTGCTCGTATTGTCACAAAATATGGGCGATTCATTTGTAATTACTCCATAATCTTTCAGTTTTTGCTGGATCCAGATCAGTTGTGCACAACAACTACCAGCAGCAAGGTATTCTGCTTTAGTTGTTGAGGTAGCTATGGATGTCTGCTTTTTGTTGAACCAAGAGATCAGTCTGTCTCCTAGAAACTGACAAGATCCACTTGTACTTTTGCGATCAAGCTTACATCCTGCATAATCTGCATCTGAATATCCAACTAAATTGAAAGTAGAGTCTTTAGAATACCATAACCCAACATTTTGTGTACCCTTAAGGTATTTTTAAATTCTTTTAGCAANATCAGACTGGAGTATATTTCAACTGAGCAACAAGCAGCTGACATCTTCACCAAACCATTACCCGAGACTAAGTTTTCTTACTTTCGCAATATTCTTGGTTTAATTGACTTGTCTTAAAATTATTATTGATGCTGTTTTACTAATAAAATTATTTGCAGAAAATAAGAACACAACAACAAATTGGAAATGATACTTTATTAAGAATAAAATCGATTCCATGTTACAGAAGATAACTTAGAACCAACTGAATCCTGCCATTCTGTAATCCAATTATTCAACTCATAAATTCGGATTCTAGAAAATGATTCAGTTGTAGAAATCTTCTCAATTACATGTCATTCCTTCCATAACATTGCATGTAACAGAACATTGTCATCAACCAGGTCTGTAACATGCCTGACTTCAAAACGATCAATGTATTTTCTTGCTGTTGCTGCTTGAGCACGAGAAGGAGCAGCACCACTACTACTTATCCTCTGCAAATCATGAATTTTGAACAATGTTGACATCACTTTCGTCAAGACATATTCCTCCATCATTTTCTTCAACTCTTCTAAATAAGGACTTAATTGTTCAGTAACTTGAATATGCGTACTGCTGCATGCATCAGAATTACTTGAATCCGACATATTGAACTGTTATTATCTCACACTTTATCTCTATCGTCTTTCTTATAGACAGATGACATTAAATGTTGAAGAAGCTAAAGAGTCTCGAGTCAACCGAAGCGTTTTTCTCATTTACCCAGGCTTCTTATTTATCAGTTGTTCATTATAAACTAATATCAGTTTGTCATTTATTAATTAATGCTTAACTGATTTCCGTTCATAGTCAACTGATAAAAATTAGTCTTTCATTTCTTCATCTTTTTAAAGTTCGCAATTCATATATATAACAACTGATGAAGTTTATCATTTGCAGGAAAGAGAAAAACAAAGTTAAGCTCATATAAATACTTCATTCAACCATAAACGATTGCATGGATTACATCATCATATTTTTCCTCTACAACAATTATCCACATTTTCAACCATGCGGATAAAGGTGCGGTAGATGTCTTGACAAAGCTGTGAGAAACAGCTATGCGCTTAAGGATCTTCAGTTCCTTTCGAAGCATTAGCTGATAGATATGACCATCCTTAAAGACGTCCACCCACACAGCTATGTTCAAGTTCTCCCGCAATTTTTTCAACTCTGCCACCAGTTCAGGAGTGGTAGCCTCCCCAGTATTATACAGCAACTCAAGCTTCTGTAACTTTTCCCAGTAGTGAAGACTCTTATAGAAGACTTCATCTTCTATAATAGCCTTCCTGGTCTCCAGAGCAAACGGGGAAGCACTCGAGCTACTCGTATCTGTCATTCTTTTTGTCTTGAATATTTTAACCAATATGACTGAAACTAACCGTGTTACTTCTATTTATAGCCGAAAATCATTGAAGCTGAAGGGCCGTCAACGTTTCAGCAAACGATAATCTTTCTGACCCTTAAATTTATTTTATATCGTCACTTTAATTATTCTATGCACCGATTAAGGGGGAATATCAGTTTTTGAAAATGTTAACTGAGAGGACAATTGTTTGTGAATTCTCAACTGAAATGAATTAGTTTCCCAACTCATTGTTCAGCTGGATATTTTACAAATCTTCTCACATAAGTTAACAAATTAAAAAACTTATAATATTACAAATCAACTGACGTGACTGCAGTTTCATAACGTGGCCTATTTTAAACCGCTCATTTTTTGCACACACGCTTACAACACACGTACACATATTTTTATTCAAATTTTTTTGGGACTGACACGTGTCCCGAATTTGAACAGTCACGAACAAATGTATTATGCCCACTTCAATTCTGTTTTCTTTCTTACGCATACAATCAGTTCCTAAGAGCATACTAATTCCAAAGCTTATCTTTTCCGAATTTCAGATCATTTTATCTTTCGAAATGGCGAATCAAATCCCAGCTCATGTGTTGAACGCTATGGCCATTGATTTTGAATCAGTTTTATCAGTTCAAGAAGCTGATGTTAAGAACGACTTTCTGAAGATTGAATCTGCTGGTCTCAGGATGTTTTTGGGACAATCTTCGCAGGAGATATACCTCAAGGAAGTAAATGAATTCTATCTGAAGGGGTTTGTCACTACTGATGGAAGTATCTTTGTAACTGTCAATGATCAGCAGTTTATCCTATCTGAAGAGACCTTCGGAGAAATTTTCTCTTTGTCAACTGAGGGGTACGTCAGCTTCTCTGAAGTCAAAACATCTGACATTGAAGAAATGCAATCTTTGATGTCTGCTGATGGGCGTAAAATTAAAGTTTCCGATCCTAAGAAGAAACTGAAGCATGAGGTTCAGTTATTAGCCGACATTGTGGCAAAGGACATATTGGCTAAGGCTGGCTCTTATGCTGCCCTTAATCTTGAGAAATTCCAAGCTTTGACCAACATCATGGGAGAGAAGAAAGCTAACTGGAGGCACATTATTTTCAATATTCTAAGGAATATGCTTCAATCTACCAAACAATCAAGAGGCTTTGTCATTCCAATCAGTTATCTTCTGAAACTAAAGGGATTTGTAGCTGACAATGCTGGAAAATCATCAAAGTTCAAGGTTTTCACTGCCAAGAACATCTTGCCGCCAAAGACCAAACTGGACATTTCTCCCAAACAGTTTTTGAAAACCAAACAGCAGGTTGGGACGCAACCACCTGCTCCAACACCAGTCAAGAAGGCCAAAACTATGGCCCAACTGAAGACTGCAAAACGAAAACTGATTACCAGTGAATCAGATTCGGAGAAAACTCCTTCTCCTAAGCTTGTCAAGAGAACGAGGACGCAAAGAACTAAACCAATAACAGCGGTGAAATTCATTCCAACTGAGAGTTTGACTCAATCAGCTGACCAACAGCCTATTCAGGCTATACCTTTGCAAGTTGTTCCACCTGATGATCCAGTTACTGAAGAAAAGGCACCCGCTAAAGTAAGAGCTCCTTTGACTCATGTAAATGGCCCTACCATTTTGCCTCCGGCCAGATCTAAAGGCGTTATATTGAGGGAACCAGTGGATACCACTCACTCTGGTTTGGATATTCCTCACATTGTCACTACTAAAAAAGGAAAAGGCAAGCTAGTTGAAGAGCCAAGGCCATCTAATGCCATCCAAACTCACATTGACCTGGTTTGGGAACAGGTCAATGCATTTGCCACATCGAAACTAAAATCTTTTGATAGTTGGAAGAAGTTAGGACTGAGATTTTTGCCAAAGAGCTGAAGCGCAAATCCCAATTGAAAAAGTTTATTAAACTTGAAGCAATTGTGTTGAAAATAGACAAAGCTGCTACTATTGCCCAGGCATTGGAGAGGCAAAAATATTTCTTTGATCAAATTCGAGCCAAAAAGCGGACTAGAATGGTTGAAAAGCTGAAATCCAACTACAATCCCGTAGGTCCAAATACATATTATGATAGAGCTGTGTTCACCCAACTGGACACAGATCTTAGTGGCCTACAAATGGAAATCAGATTTTGAGAACAGGATCAGGAATTGGTTCTCCCTGAAAACTCCTCCAGTTCAAAAACAAAAGAAGATACATTCTCCTCCCAGCAGAAAGAGCCATCTCCACAACCGGTTGCTGAAAAACCTATTCAGGATGTGCCACAATCATCTGCTGTGGAACATCAGATGTACTCTGAAGCCGAGTTGACTTTTGCCAACATTGATGAAATTATTCAAGTAGTGGCGAAAGAATCTCTTATGAGTGTGCCCATTTCTAAAGAAGTTGATCACTCAACTGATCAAATCGCTCAAGAGGTTCCTATCTCAACAGAAGTATCAGTTCAGTCTGTTGTTTCTGGAATAGAGGATCACACAGTGGTGGCTAGTCCATCACAAAATCAACAGGTTGCTGAAAATATGGAGGCTGTGTTGATTACTGCTGAAAAACTTCGAACTGATGAGCCAGCTGACAGCTCAAGTCTCAGCTGATTTTCAAGAAGATGCATCAGCTCATGATCAATCAACTGAAGATCCTGCAGTCTCTCCTATTCAGCAAGAAAGTATCTTTGCTGATCATCATCAATCTTCACCTCCTACAGTCCAAGTGGCAGTAACTGAAACAGATGTTCCAGCACAGACTGTTTCTGAAACTATGATATCTGATAACACCATGGGGGTCTTTGATCAAGTCTCAACGGAACCAGGAACGTCTTGTCAGTCTCCGCCTCATTTTTCTACCGATCTTGATAAAGTTCTTGAAGAAATTAAGGAAATTCAGCAGAATATGAATGAAATGATCAATCATGTATATACGATTAAGCACACTAAATTAGAGCATTCTCTGAAACTAGAACATTCTGAAACATTCAACTATCAGAAACTGACGACAATTCAAGATGCTTTAACATCTCTCTCTCGAACAGTAGATGATATTCAGAAGAACAGAGGTTTGGTTAAGAGTCTCTCAGTGACTCAAGACTCTATCAGCGAAAGAGTTGATGCTTTGGAGACACTCGTATCAAGAAAGATAGATGTACTTCAAATCGCTTTAACCACTGCTGTTGAAAACATATCCAATTCTGTCAACTTTCTATCAACAGATGTTCGAAAATTATCCTTGAAGATGGAGTTGTTTGACAAAAAGGGGGAAGAAATCAAAGAGATTCTAGAACAACAGAAGAAATCTTCTCGTTGAAGAAAAATCTCTACAAGTCTATCTTGTTTTCGTGTGGATTATTATTTAGCTTTCAGATGATCAAGATCAACTTCTTATTTTATCTACAATGCATTCAGACGATCAGTTATTATTTACTTAGATTTGTCAAACACCATAAAGGGGGAAATTGTTGGAAACGAAATTCCGGCGTTTGACAAAATATGAACCAAACTCTAAATTCTGGAGTTTGACAAACTGATCAACCAACTGATACGCGCAATTATATACAGCAACTGAACTTAACAACTGAAATCAGCAGATCTAATAAAGAAAACTGATCAGTTGGAAACCGATCAGTTGATATATTCAGCCGAATGCTTCCTTCAACTAAACATGTCTCGGGGAAGAACATTCAACCGACAAAGAAACATAGCATATTGCTACTGAATATGAAACGCCGCACTTCAATCAACACAGCTTAGAACAACGCATTTCGGCTAAAGCAATTAAGACGCCGCATTACAATAAATGAAGCAAACAATGCCCAAGGAATGATGAAGTGGCAATCAACGGATACAAAGATTCAAATATATCTCAAGTTACCGTTGGAAGGGAAGCTTATAAATATGACTGAAGAACAGTTAAAAAGAGACGTACATCACTCTATTCAAAGCTTGCTGTTACTCTGTCAAAATCTTAGCTCACTCTTACTTGATTTATTCGTAGCAGTCAAGGCTACAATTTGAGCTCACTAGAACTTTGTAATAATCGTTAAATTCGATAGTGCTAAGCTCAGTTACGCACTGAGAACATTTTGTAATACTAAGAGTTTCAGCTTTTGGTAGTGATAAGTCCAAACTGAAGTGGGTCAGTACAAATCTTGTATTCGATCAAAGTCTGTTAGTGGAAATCCTATCATTGAGATAGAAGGGGTGACGTCGGAGTAATTGAAATCTCCGAACATCCAGAAACAATCCTTGTGTATTTTATTTCAGTTTTGTATTATATCTTTTAGTCAGTTAATTTCTGCAACTACTTTAGTTTAACTGATTGTCATTGACCAGCAAGATTCCGAGAATCAGTTTCTCACCAAACTGAACTCAAAACAAGAAAAGATCAGCTTTAATTGTGAGTGTTTATTCAACCCCCCCTTCTAAACACTCTTGTTACGTTCATTGATCCTATTAAGTTGGTATCAAAGCAAGTGTCTGTATAGGTTTGTGCCACCGTCGGCTTCTGCAGCTCTGTCTTCAAGCCTCAAGTCTTTAAGCTTTAAATATTTTAAATGTTTTAAATGATTTACTGCTATCACCTGCATGTTTACATGATATACATTTTACGATGATTTTCAGTGCATGTTTAGTTGTTTTTATGATTTAATGAGTTACGTTTAGAATTTGGACTGTATTCAGATATCATGCTTCCCAGATGCGCTCCTAGTACAGATCGTCAGGATGAGATTCCTGGGGGCGGCAAAGGCCCTCCGCCACCACCGTCGCTAGGAGATGCATCTACCTGAGTACTGGAGGCGATAGCTAGGCTTATGGAATAGGCCCAGTAGGCACCCCGACCACAGACAGATGTTTATGAGCAGTTTAGACGGCTCAACCCGAAGGAGGTTGGGGGTACCACTAATCCATTCTTGGCAGAGGGATGGATTCGATCACTAGAGCTGCATTTTGAGTATCTGCAGATGAGATATGGCGACCGGGTCAGGTGCGCCACATATATGTTGAGGGATGAAGCGTACCTATGGTGGGAGGGAGCCGCTCATGCAGTGGACTTGGCTACCCTCACATGGGATAGGTTCAAGGAGATATTCTACGACAAGTATTCCCAGCTGATGTCAGGGGCCGCCTGAAGAGAGAGTTCATGAGTGTCTGTCAGGGGGACTTATCTATGGCAGACTCTCCGACTGACTGGAATCCCAGCTCCTCTCACTACATTTGTTCGCCCTACCATACTTACACATGCACGATCGAATTGAGTGCTAATCAAAGAAGAGGTGGACACAATCGATTCCGGACTGGATCTATCGCATGCCCTAGCTGATCCAAAGGGAAATGCTAAGATGATTGAAGAGGCTCATGACCACACAATTCAATTCAAACTCATATTGATCTTATAATGGAGGAAATTAATGATTATGCTGAGCTGAATATGAAACACTATGACGAATTGGTACAGTTTAGGACTGTAACCCTTGCCAAGAAACTGAAGAAGAAACAAGTTCTAAAGCACTTCATCCCCTGGAGTCAGCTCTTATGAAAGCAGTCAAAGCCACTACAATAGTCTGGATTAGTTCAAACCGAACCAGTTGTTGAAAAGGTTCACGATACAGCTCGTCACCTTATTTATAAAGAAGCTCAATCTTCCACCTCCAACGGACATATAGTTCTACCAGTTTCTGATCCAGCAGCTCATATCACCACATACACTGATGAAGATCTATCTTTAGCTAATGCGGATGAGCTCTTGCTATCAGTCATTGAAGAAATGCAGCAGGAGTACAGGGAAGAGCAAGCTGCTGAAGAAGGTGTTACTGAACAAGTGGCTAAGCTAGTAAATGCACCGGCAACTGAAGCTGAGGTACAAACAGAAGAAGTTCAGTTGGGAACTGAACAAATAATTCTTATTGAAGCCAAGCAATCAGTCTAGGAACCGATCTCCTATAGCTTGATGGTTCCTGAGACATTCTTCATTTCAGAAGCCACCCAACAACTCATCTCGGCTGGGATGAAGACTGCTGAGGCATCAAATGCATCATCTGACCATCAAGATCAGCCTCAGAGTCTATCTGTACAAGAAGAAGCAGTTAATGAGTTAGCTGAAGATGTGGACCAAGATGTTGGCCCTGGACAGTTAGCAGTTGTTGATTTCAATGGGAAAGGGAAAGGGAAAGGGAAAGTCCAAGCTGTTGCTGAAACCTTCTATCCTCAAATACCGATTGCAACTGATGTGATGCTTGAGAATATCATGTCTAGTTTGACATATCTTGGGTCAACAGTCTCTCAAGTCAAGTCTACTCAACTACTTCACTCTTTAAGTCTAGACATTATAAAAGATCATACAACGAAAGACTTAAAGAAGCTAACCAAAGACGTATCTGCTTTATTCGTAATAGTTGAAAAGATGAAAAGAGAAAAATTTACGACTCCTAAACTGATCACCTCCCAGGAACTACTCAGCAACATTATTGACTATATGCACACAAGTCTATCAAAGAAGATTGATATTGTACAAAATCAGTTAGCTGAAGTATCCGCTCAAGTCAGTTCAGCATTCTTCCTCTTTTCCAAAGTGGCGGGTGTTGACAAAAAAGGGGAAGAACAGAAGAAGACAGCAGAGACCAACAAGAAGTGCAGTAAACCAGACAGTTCAACTGATAAAGGACCAGCAAAAAGAAAGCCAAGAAATGATAAAGTGTTCGGCATCAGTTATAAAATCTGAGGAGCGTATATATTTTGTAACTTTTATTTGAAAATTTTGTACGAATCTTTACTTACCACTTTCAAAATTAATGAAAATTTTGCTCTTATTTTGTACGAATCTGTACATTTTTGAAGAACTATTTTATCTACACATGAGTTTAGAAAATCTAAGTCAGTTAATGCAGACAATCTTAATAAACAGTTCAGAATTCCAAGTTTTGTCAAATACCGAAAAGATGAAACTAGTTGGTATTTATAAGTTTCAGAGTTTGACAAACTGAACAGTAACCGTACAGAAGATCTGAACTAAACCAGTAACTGAACTGAAAGAACATAACTGAACTGAAGGAGACTTATCGGACTGAGACGGACCAAGAACTGAAGTAAATAAACTTAAGTTCTTATAAGTATTAATAAGTCTCAAACTGATAAATTGGAGTTTGACAAAGAACTGAAGACTAGAACTAATAATATTCGCAGAACTAATATAGCTAAACTTAATCAATCAAAACTGAACTAGAACGTTCTAACTGAAAGGAAATCAGTTAGAACTGACATAGACCGGCTGGACTGATCAATCGACCAGCTTGACTCTTGATCAATTAGCCATGTCATCAGTTGAAATTTGAATATCAGCAGAGAAACTAACAGTCCGTACCAAAGCATAACAGTCTGATACATAGTACCTCTGTCGGAAAAAGATTATCTACGTCAACTAAAAGATGACTTAACGGATATCTTTAATTAATGCATTCAATGTGACCGTTATGATCAAAGACTTTAAATAGATGAGAAGTTCGTTCTTGAAGCAGTTAGTGAATTGAACAGAAAAAGTGAATGAAAGACAACAGCCACTAACGAACTACAAGCTCAATCAGTTATTCAGTCAATTGCGATTTACTTTCAAGTCTCTATTCAGTTTGCAAATCACAAATTCTAGCTCACACATCATTGATTTATTCGTAGCACTCTGGCTACTTATTTGAGCTATTCAGTTATCAACTGGTAAGTGAAAAGAAAGGCTAAGAGTTTCATTTTGACATTGTTTAAGCTCAACTGAAGTTGATTATTACATTCCATTATAATTAATCAAAGTTTTTTAGTGAATTCCTATCTTTGATATAGAAGGGGTGATGTAGGCGTATTTGAAGTCTTTGAACATCCATAAAAATCCTCGTGTCCATCTTTTTTATTCATTCAGTTATCGATACCCTAGTCAAAGTATTCAATCTATCTTTTAGTTTATTTTCGCACTACTATTATTAGTTAATGGATCAATATAGACATACAAGATTTCAGGATCAGTTCCTCTAAGAAATGATTCACTTTTGAAAAAGACTACGAAAGCTGAAGTGTTTATTCAACCTCCTTTTCAAACATTTCACCCTTATTAACCGATCCTAACAAAAGACTTGTGATGAGTACTTCTTATCATCCTCAGACAGATGGTCAGACAGAGCGTACAATCCAAACACTCGAGGACTTTCTTCGAGCTGTAATTATGGATTTCAAAGAAATTTGGCAGGAAGCTTTACCATTAGTAGAATTTTCTTATAATAACAGTTTTCAAGTGATTATTGGTATGGCTCCTTTCGAGGCTTTGTATGACCGAAGATGTCGATCATCTTTAAGTTGGGATGAGTTTGGTGAAAAGTAATTGACCGTACCTGAGAAGATATTTAGTGATACTGTCATTTATAAGTAATGAGTTTCATTTTGTGGCTTGACGGATGTATTTTTACAAGGGAAAAAAATGATGAAACTTGAAGCATCGTACTTCATATAAAGTATAGATGAGTAACATAGTAATACATCCACACAAATACCATATCAAATATTTCTTGAACAAAACGAATCGCTTCAAATCACTCTCTTCACCCAATTCAGTGTTCTTTATTTTGTCCATCAATATATGAACTTTGATCATGAGACTCCATACTTAAAATGGCTGATTATTATCGAAGGGTGTGTAACTCGATTCGATCGAGGGTAGGGCTAGCTACAGGGAGAGGCAACCTAGGAAGCCTCTCTTGGTGGGGCCTCCAATTTTTTTAAAAAAAATCATTTAAAATTTTATTGATTCTCTCAATTTTTTTGATAAAATTTCAAATGTTGTCATTTTTTTGTATATTTTTTCTTCCTTTCTTTGCATAAAAAAAACTCTTTATTGTGCTTTCTTGTGCTTAGGAGTCTCAATTTTCCATCTTTTTCTTGGTCTTATCATCACCGATCAATCACCCACATGTAACACGGTTGATTCACGCCATTTTTGCACAAGATAAACAACCGAAACGTTGCTCCGATCGCTAACCATTTTCCCCGCAACGATATTCGACAGTTCGAGCGTTTAAAAACGCAAAAGCATGTCTTAATACTTTCTTTATGCATCAAACTTATTATATTATGTATTTTGATACAAATTATGCATGAAAATTGCTGGTTTAAAGTAGATGTATGATGGTTCACGGTTGGTGTTGATTTTGGTTCAAAACATGTACGATAATCCCGTATCCCCCACGTTTCTGATTGCTGCTTTGATTGGTCTCTCCTGGGACATTGATGCTGGTTATGGGTAAGCTTTAGGGGTGTTTTGTGTAACGTCCCAGATTTGACTACTGTCCCCACTGTACCAAGACAAATCTTTCCAGCATGCTTATGTCCTCGCTCACATGCACCCTAGGAAACTTCCCTGGTGGTTACCCATTCCAGAATTGTCCCAAATCAAGCACGCTTACCTTTGGAGTTCTTATGTAATGAGCTACCGAAAGAAGATTCACTTTCTTGATATGAGTAGTACCAATCAAATCTTTTAAGTCCTCTTCAACTGTACAGACCCATACCTGAACAGTTTTGGAATCCCTCTCATTCCGATGTGAAATCGATTCATTCATGTTTCCTTCGCCTAGAAGCCTGCAAGGAGCCGCTCATTGTCCGTGCAACCTCATGGCACCGGCGATCACCCCTCGCACTCTTTGGCCCTGGGCCTCACATGCCCACCAGCTTCCGCTTGGTTCGTCCCCGAACCACACTGTACTAGGAAAGGTCGGCTCTGATATCAACTATAACGCCCCAGATTCGACGACTGTCTCTGCTGTACCAAGACAAATCTTTCTAGCATGCTTATGTCCTCACTCACATGCACCCTAGGAAATTTCCCAAGTGGTTACCCATTCCAGAATTGTCCCAAATCAAGCACGCTTAACTTTGGAGTTCTTATGTGATGAGCTACCGAAAACAAGATGCACCTTCTTGATATAAATAGTACCAATCCAATCTTTTAAGTCATTTTCAACTGTACAGTCCCATACCGGAACAGTTTTGGAATACCTCTCATTCCGGTGTGAGATCGGTTCATTCATGTTCCCTTCTCCTAGAAGTCCGCCAGGAGCCACTCATTGTCCGTACAATCTCATGGCATCTGCGATCACCCCCCGCCCTCTTCGACCCTAGGCCTCGGATTTTGGGTCATGGTTGATGGCTGGTAAGGGCGAGACATGGCTGGGACACATGGAAGAAGCTTTATGCACAAGCTGCGCAGGTGATAAGGTACGGTTTCGAGCATGGGGTTTGGCGTATGGCTGGACCTGGGCTCGGGCCTATGGTTTAGGCAGTCTGTAAGGATCCTAGGATGACCCTAGTTAAGGTGGTTCACGGTTTGGTTGGCTAGGTAAAGCGTCGGAACCAGAAAAACTACAGCTGCGCAGGTTTGGGTGCATGTAAGGCGTTGTAGGTGGTTTGCAGGTGCGGTTCAGTGCATGGGCTGTTTAGAGGCTGTTGGCTATGGTTTTGGGCATGTCTTAGGGTCCTAGGGTGAGCCTAGATGGGGTGGTTCATGGGCCGGTTTGCTGGGTAGGTGGCTGAAACAAAAAATGTGCAGCTTTGCACAGGAAGGCTCGTGAGAAAGGGCAGTCATGGCTTTGGCTTGTTTAGGGGCTGGGCTGAGGGGCTAGGCTAGAAAGGGCTCAACTATGGGTTTAAGTGGTGTCTAAGTTTCTAGTCTAGGGCTTGGTTAAGGTACGGTTCGCGTTGTTTAGGCATGTGTTTGGCATAAAAGTTTCAGAGTTTGACAAATAAGAATCGTCATTTGCTAAACTTGAACTATATAACTGATCGGATAAGATGGGAAAAATGAAATCATCCAAATTGTGGATTAATGAGATAAATGATCGGATGCAATGAAATTGAACAAAGATATAATTATCTAACTGAATTAGTAAGTCAACGGAATGAATTATCAGTTGGAACTAACCAGGACGCTTTAAGTCAGTTCGACTGATCAGTCGAATAGTCTAACTTCTGATCAATTTGACACGTTATCAGTTAGCTTAACTGAAAACCGAAAAATCATACCAAAGACAGAATAATCAGCGCACAGTAGACTGCAACATCGTACGATTGAGAGAGGGATGTTTGCATACTCAAAAAAGACGAATCAAAGGACATGTATTAATTAATGCATTCGATGTTACCATTGTAGTAAAAACCTATAAATAGCTAAGGAGTTCAGTAAGAAGGGATTTAATAATTTTCGAAAGAGAGAACAATTGAAAGATCCAGTTACTCATCCAAGATCAGTTGCAATATTTACATAGACGAAAAGCTCACACTTCATAGTCATACTCATAGCATTCATGCTATTATTTGAGCAAAAACACTAGCACATTACATTGATATATTCGATCTTTTAAGATCAGCTGTGCTACATTATTGAGTAAGAAAATCAATTTGAAGTATTGATAAGTTAGTAGAGACTAAGAGTTTCGGTTTGGCAGTGCTTAAATCCAAACTGAAGTGGGTTATTACAGTTGCTGTAATCAATCAAAGCCTTTTAGTGAAAACATATCCTTGTGATAAAAAGGGTGACGTAGGAGCATTTGAAGTCTCCGAACATCCAAAAAAATCTCTGTGTTTAATATCTTATTTATTATTTATTCAATCTATCAATTGGTTTATTTCCGCACTTCAAACAAGTTAACCGATTCATATCGACAACAAGAATCTTGAATTCAGTTTATCACCAAACTGAATCACATTTGAAAGAGCCAAAAATCCCAAAGTGTTTATTCAACCCCTCTTCTAAACACTTTGACCCATCAAACTGATCCCAACAGCTTGGAGTCGTGAGAAGCGTCTAGGTGTCATATTGCTTTCCTTGGGCTGTTTTCTTCTAGGGGCTTTTGCTCATGTTTTTTGGGTGCAGGTTAGGATGTTGGCTATGTATGGTTCGAGTCTTGAGTCGTTCGGTAAGTCGCAAGTTATTTTATTTAATTCAAGAATCATACACGTCCGAGTGCATCCTTGGGACTATGTTTGATTGGTTAATTTATGAGGTTGTGGCAGCATGTGTAGGGCGATCCAACGAGGTACACGACGTTTGTAAATATGTATCACGTGCAAAATAATTATTTTTGATTTAGGCGATTTATCTTGTGGCCAAATTATGTGACGGGTTTGAAGGCCGGAAAACGAATCTGAGGACCTCTCCTGTAACGTATCGTACATTAAAATACATAAAATTTGCGGAAAAATAAAAAATTTTCGTAAATAAGAAATAAACTCTCAAAAATGAAATACAAATAAAAAGCTTGTCTAAATATTTGAAACATAAAAGAGTTCAAACTATTTTCGTGTCATCAAGTCACCACTAACTAGCTTGCAAAAGTACTTGTTTAAAACAACATAAAGTAATTCGTTAAAATCACAGTAAATGAGTTCAACATGCATAAAAATTTCTTGAAAACTTAAGCGGTCCTCGGGTTAGTACTCCGCCCAGTCCGAGCCAACTCACTGGTCTCTGCCTCTCGTCTCCTCAAACTCGTCCTCATTGCATCGATCAAGTCTAGTGAGTCTAAAGACTCAACATGTATAAACTGAGAATAACGAGTAATACGTAATAAATCCACATGCATTTTAAAGTAGCACAATACATACTTAACTCCGAACATAATTACATAATCATAGACGTGCCATCATTTCATAAACTTTCATAAACGTCCTTGCATCAAACATACTTAAACATACATAATCATCATAATTTTACGTAGAGATATGTTTCAAAGCAAGTGACTCATACATATTACGCCTGATCAGACTAAACCACTATACTGGGCTGGCAGGGATGTCCACTGCCACGTACATAAGATCCCCGGTCATGCTTTACCGGGTGGATTGGTCCATGGTAATGTTTTACCGCTTCTCAATCCTGATCATAACCCGATCATGCTTTACCAGGGTGAAGAGTTCCCCGGACAAGTTCTCCAGCTTTCAAACCCGTTCATAATTGGTCACAAGACAAATCGCATACCTTCTTTTTGCACGTCGAACATACTTACATAGCGTTGAGGGCTTCGTTGGATCTCGCTTGGGCTACTGCTGCACATACATACTACTACATTATTCAAGCACTTAAATTCCATGACTTAACCGTACCAATCAAACTCACCTCCGAAGTAATTAAATAACTTATGACTTTCCACTTGGGACTTGACCACGTTTAGTCAACATACTAAAACATAACCTCGAACCCCAAAACAATCTTTACATGGAGTATGAACATTTCCCAAGCAATGGAAGACACGGACCTCTCTTAAACCATAGTTCAACGTTCCCTATTCAAACTTCGTAATGTCTAATATAACCCTCACTAATCTTGAACATAACAACGTATTATTACTTGAATGAAGCAATAGCTCCTAAACTTGAAGCTCAAAGGCCCCTGAACCAGCGCCAAGGCATTGAGGTGTAGCGCTGCAGCGCTTGGTCAAGCGCCTAGGCGCTACCAACCAGCATTGCGACACTACCCTGCACAAAACTACAGCGTTGTGGCGCTAACCCTGCGCGAACCAAACACCAAAAATGTCATCTTCTACCCATTTGCTTCCATTTGACTTCTAATGTAATCAAACCCATACCAACTCGAAACAAAAAAAACAATTACGTCTGACCACAACCCGTTACCTACCTAAACGCAGCAATGATCACCCGGCGATTCCCAACAAAGCCTGCAACCACAGAACAACTCAAGAAACATGAAGAACATATTTTATAACATTGCAGTTTGAGCAGTCACACGAGAATGATCATAACTCACCTGTTTCTTATCAAAAAAATTACGAATTTACTATGAAATCGAAGGTATCAAAAAGTACTACGTTTTATATGCTGAAAGTTTTTCCAGAAAACCAAACAAAAATTCACAGGATTCGAAATGACAGCAGATTCAATTTTTGAGATCCAAAAACTAATTCAAAATCATTTCAAACATTTTCGCTCAAACTTTGAATAACACAAACGAATTTTTACGCACCATACACATCAAAATATTTACTACGACAAGATCGACGCAGAAATAAATGAATATACATGCCTTTGCGTAAGAACGCACGAAGATAACGAATACCGACACGGCGGATTACGGGAGATGACCGGGAGACGCTTGCTACACGATTCTTGCTCAAAAAGCCAACGTGAATCTACTGAAAAATCGAGGAGAAGGGGTGGCTGCTGGAAGAAACTTGGAGCCCTACTTTTCTACCTCCAAAAATATGAAAACACAATGTGTGTGTGTAGTGTGTGCAGCCGACAGTGTATGAGTGTGTGAGTAACGTGTGTGTGTGATTAAAGGATTAATTAGGGCTAAAAGTGCTTAATTAAATAATTAGCTATAAAATATTACTAACCTAATTATTTAACCCCACTAAAAGATTTAATAAAATAATTTACAAGGTTTAAAATCCTCACTACTCAACTTAGTATTTTTGAAAGGCTTAAAATCTTAAAATCATCTAATAAATTAAATTAGGCTTTACAATGCTTAAAATTCCAAAAATCAATTAAAATATCAATCTCCTAGACTTGAAATAAAATACCGCATTTTCATAAATCACCTAAACCGTCACCGGTCTCTTTTCCCGATCCCGCTTCGAATATTCGCCTGAAACATAAAACTCGAGAAGACATTTTAACGTGCATCAAATAAACATGTAATAATTTAAAATAATGCAAAATCATAAATCATGCATCGTCAAAAAAATCATTTTAAAATTAAATAAATAATTTAACAATTAAATAAATACATGGGTTTACGTGTATAGAATTTGGGCTCTACAATTCCTCCCTCACTTAAATAATTTCGTCCTCGAAATTAAATCTTACCAAACAACTCCGGGTTGCGACTTCTCATATCTGCTTCGGTCTCCCAAGAGGCCTCCTCCACTGATTGATTCAGCCACTGGACTTTGACCAACCTGGTCACTTTGTTCCGAAGTCTCCGCTCCTTTCTGTATAGAACTCGGACAGGTCTCTCTTCATATGACAGATCTGGAGCAAGCTGCAACGGCTCATAATTCAAAACATGATAAAGATTTGCCATATACTCCCTCAGCATCGAAACGTAGAACACATTATCTACTCCGGACGGATTCGACGGCAGAGCTACATGATAAGCAAGTGTCCCAACTCTGTCAAGAATTTCGAATGGTCCAATGAATCTCAGACTCAGCTTGCCTCTCTTTCCAAACCTTATAATACCCTTCATTGGTGCTATCTTCACGAATACGTGATCTCCTACGGCAAAATTCGAGATCCATTCTCCTCTTGTCAGCATAACTCTTTTGGCGACTCTGGGTGGTCTTCATCCTGTCTCGGATCTGAACCACTACGTCTGCAGTTTGCTGAACAATCTCTGGTCCAAGTTCTGATCTCTCACCGACTTCGTCCCAATGAATCGAAGATATGAACTTCCTTCCATATAGTGCTTCGTAGGGAGCCATACCTATAGATGATTGAAAACTGTTGTTGTAGGTAAACTCCACTAGAGGTAGCTTCGATTCCAAATTCTCATGGAAATCGATCACACAAGCTCGCAATAAATCTTCCAATATCTGAATCACTCGCTCAGACTGGCCATCTGTCTGAGAGTGGAATGTCGTACTGAATAGCAACATCGTCACCATAGCTGAATGTAAACTCTTCCAAAAGGACGATGTGAACCTCGGGTCCCTGTCAGACACAATAGAAACTGTGATCCCATGCAATCGGACAAACTCCCAGATATAGAGATCTTCATACTGAGTCATGGAGAAAGTCGTCTTCACCTGTAAGAAGTGTGCCGATTTAGTAAGTCGATCCACTATAACCCAAATGGCATTAGATCATCTGACTGATCTCGGCAATCCAACAACAAAATCCATGGTGATATTCTCCCATTTCCACTCGGGGATAGGGAGTGGCTTAAGCATTCCTGCTGGCCTCTGATGCTCTGCTTTCACTTGTTGGCAAGTGAGACATTCAGATACAAATCGATAAATGTCCCGCTTCATACCTGGCCAATACAGCATCTGTAAGTCCTTATACATCTTAGTACCCCCTAGATGGATGGAATATGGAGATGTATGTGCCTCTGTCAAAATATCCTCTCTGAACGAATCAACACTAGGCACCCACATCCTTCTTCTGTATCTCGCAATACCATCGGACATTGAGTTGAGTACACTTCCCATGGCTTCATCCTTCAGTCTCCATTTTTGTAACTGTTCATCTGACGGCTGCCCTCCACGGATTCGGTCTAGCAAGGAAGACTGGACTGTCAGATTAGACAACTTGGGAGTTCTGTCCTTAGGATAAACTTCTAGGCCAAACCTCTGAATCTCTTACTGAAGAGATCTCTGCGCTGACAGCTGTGCTATGACTAGGGATGGCAATTTCCTCCGAACCCGTTGGAGGATCCGATGTCCGACCCGAATAGAAGATGGTATGGAGGGATTTTTAGACCCGATTAAATAATTAGGTAATCGAGTATGGGTATTTTCGGGTTCGGGTATGGAGGCAGGTTTGATATAATCCGACCCACACCCGACCCGAATACCCGTTTAAATTAATATATATAAATATATATATGTATGTATATATGTATATATATATAGTAATTATATTTATTTATATTAAAGATTCATCAGTCAATCCACCGATTTTCGGAGTTTTCAATACATATAATCATAAATTTGAAAATTAAAGAAAACGATGCTTTGTATATTAAAAGAGAAGAAAATATATAAAACTTCATTATATATATATATATATATAGACCAGGATCTAAGATTATGGAAATTAACACCAGAAAAATTATTCCGAAAGTAAAATAATTTAAAATAACGATGGTCCCCTAGATAAGAAAAACCACAAATATAGGAATTTAAATATGCAAGAAATAAATAAGATGGTTCCTCTATTGAGGAGATCCACAAATTGCAGAAAGTAAATAGCAGAAATTAAAATTCTTTAAGGTTGTGGTTCCTCCAGTTTCTGATGTATATAAACCTTTAAGGGATCTATATACAGAGCATACTTTTGCAAAGAACTCCACAAATCTTAAAGAAGTAGGCGGTTTAACCGGCCATAGATATTAAACAGACATAAATA
>NC_133322.1:14212226-14221244 GCF_012295235.1 Primulina huaijiensis | reverse complement strand
ATATATTCCAGAATTTAAAACAAGATTTCATTACTAATCTTTGGAATCAAATAACTTTACATAAATGGAAGATACAAATTAAAAAGGGTTTCGGATTTTTGGGTAATGGTTAAAGGTTTTGGAAGGTTAAAGGTTTCAGATTTCTGGGTAATGTTTAAAGGATTCGGATTTCTGGGATCTGGATCTGGAAATAAATGATTCGAGATAGAGAGAGGGAGAGAGAGGAGAGAGAGATATGGGTAGAGAGTGGTAGAATGTTTCGGTACCTCTATACTGAGGTTACATCCCCTTTTATATACTTTTTTAGGGGTATTTTCGGAATTTTTTTTTTAACACATGAAAATGTACATATCAATACAGTGACATACAATCTAATACAAACAAATACTAATACAATACCATACAATAAACATTTATACTCCACTATTTCCAAATATCGGTCCATGGTCGTCTGGTCCGAGGAGGTCATCTTCTTCCAGGTTAAGGGAATCATCAGAGGATTCTGACGTTCTTGAAGGTCCTGGTGAGAATTTCATTAGTATAGCTTGCATTTCTTCCGGAGTTTTGGCAGCTGCAAGCATTGCGGTCATTTGGGATTTTTGTGCCAAGAATTCTGTCTGTTGTCTTGGTGGAATCCTGTAAAGCGGTTTTTGAGTTGGAACTCTTGTATTTTTATTATTGGTGATCCAAGCTTGGACATTGGTAGCTGTAAGGCTTGGAGGAATTTTAAATTTGTCTCACCATTTGACTTTAAATCTTCTCCTAATATGTAAAATTTTTTCGTCTGAAACTTCAACAGTCCAGGAAAGGACACAAGGAAGATAAAATTTCATGCAAAAAAGGGCAAGAGGATGGAATCGCTTCTCTTCTGCTGTCGGGGCATATTGGGTTCTAAAAAGATTAAAGGAATTTTGGACAGGGTGTTTGAGGATCTCATAGGTGGATCCAAAATATTCCCACCATGAGTAC
Organism: Primulina huaijiensis; assembly: GCF_012295235.1. NCBI lineage: Eukaryota > Viridiplantae > Streptophyta > Magnoliopsida > Lamiales > Gesneriaceae > Primulina > Primulina huaijiensis. Next base: position 14,220,275 of record NC_133322.1, on the reverse strand, counting down.
CACCAGGTTGGGAACTTTTTTGGATTACAAATCTTGGTATCAAAATAGAATAACCAAGTGTGCTTGTGTTTCAGGTTTTGAATTAAGAAGGAATTGTACCAGGCTTGTTGATAGTCCCAGTAATTAAAAGGTATTTCAAAGAATGATGCTTCCTTATATTTTTGTGGAAATAGTATGGGTTTTGAAAATTCATAGCCCCAGTCAATTGGAGCAATGACTTTTAGGATTTTGCAGGTGGAATAAGCAGGATCATTATGACTTTGGTCCAAGAAAAAGTTTTTAAACATTGCGGAGTCAGTAGTTTCCAAAATTGCTTGGTAGAAATAAGGGGTCTTATTTTCATCCCAAGGTTTATAATATCGTCCTTTTCCAAAATATTTTTGAAGTGTTTCAAAGGGATCTTTTTCATGGAATCCTAGTTCAACATGTATTATAGTTTGCCAATTATTTTTCTCAAAATAATCAGAAGGAGGCTTAAATGGTGGTTGTATGAGAACAAGCTGGGAATTTGTAGTGTGATAAGAGGTTTTTGAAGAATCATCGGAAAACGAAACAGTTTGGAAGGAATCTTTGGTAAGGATTTCTTTAGCTTTCTTGTCAGAGCTTTCACTTGCCTGGGTTTTTTCAAGGGCATTTTTTATTTCAGGTGTTTGGAGAAAGGATTCAAGAAATTTGAGTCTTTTCTCCAAATCATCACTTACTTGTGGTTGTGATTGTGCAGTATCTTTAACTTCCTCTTCTTCTTCCTGCGTAACAATGTCATACCAGGTTTTGGTTTTTGCTGGTTCGGTAGGAGTTTGAACAGGCTTTTTATCCTTTTTGGGTGGCATTTCTGTTTTGGAGAAATTCTCTTGTGAGGAAATCAGGTAAAGAATTTGTATCTCCTTTTATGAATTCGATTTCAAAATCAAATATACTAAGAATAGCTTGCCATCTTGCAAAAATTTGTTTTGACGCAAGATTTTGGACATCTTTTTGTAAAATTTCTTTTGCACTTTTACAATCTATTCTTAATAAAAAATTTTGGTTCAAAAGATCACTCTGGAATCTTTGGACACATAAAAAAATGCTCAAAATTTCTTTCTTTATAGCTGAATAATTTTTTTGGGTATCATTCCAATGGGCAGATGTGTACTGTACTATGTATTCTCTGTTTTCTTGTTTTTGTTTTAATATACCTCCATATCCTAAATCTGATGCATCTGTTTCTACGATTTTTTGTAGGTTGGGATCTGCGATATGGAGACATGGGATTTCTAACACTTGCTTTTTGATATTTTTACAATTTCTGTATGTTTTTCTGTCCATGGTTTTGGGTTTTTTCGGAGTCTATCATGTAAGGGTTTTGCTATTCTATTGATATTTGGGAAAAAAATCTAGAACATAATTTAGACTTCCTAAGAATCTTTGTAGTTGGATTTTATCAAGTATTTTATCTGGAAATTTATTTGTGAATTCTAAAGATCTCTCAATGGGAGTTATAGTACCACGAGATATGTAATGACCTAAAAATCTTATCCTAGTTTGAAAACAACTTATTTTTGATTTTGATACAACTAGACCGTTTTGTTTTGTGATATAAAGAAATGTTTTTAAATGTTTAAAATGATCATCTACATTATTAGAAAATATTAATACATCATCAATATAAACAATGCAGAATTTTGAATAATCATTATATATTTCATTCATAATTCTTTGGAACTCAGAAGGGGCATTTTTAAGTCCAAAAGGCATAACAATCAATTCATATTGTCCAAAGGGGACTGTAAAAGCAGTTTTATATTTATCCTTTTGAGAAATTTGTATTTGCCAAAATCCAGATTTCATATCAAATTTGGAAAATATATAAGCATCATGGAGTTTTTGTAATAAGTCTTTTTTATTTGGTATTGGATATCTGATCCATTTTAATGCTTTATTTAATGGTTTGTAATTAATTACTAATCTGGGTGTTCCTCTTTCAATTTCTGAATTTTTATTAACATAAAAGGCAGCATAACTCCAAGGGGATCTAGATTTAGAAATTAATCATTTTTTCTCTAAATCTTGAATTTCTTTTTTACAATGTTCTTCTAATTCAAAATTCATTTGGATTGGTTTAGCTTTAGTTGGTATTTGTCTATCGTTGAAATCTTCTTCATAGGGAAGATCAACAATATGTTGTTTTCTATTCCAAAAAGCATTAGGAATTTCTGAACAGACTTCTGTTTCTAGAAGTTTTTTGAATTTTTGAATTTTATCTTGAATTTCTTTTGTTTCTATTTGGTTTTGTATTCTTTTTAAAGAAACATCTTTTTTAAGATTTTCTAATTGAAAAGTCTTCCCTTGGATTATGGTATTAATATTATTTTCATAAATTGAACATGCTTTTATTAAGTTAAGGTTTCTAGTTCGAGGTTTTTCTAAAAATTCAAATTTTAATTTTTTATGATTGAATTTAAAAGAAATAGAGTCATTGTTTACTTTATATGGGGTAATTAAACTTATAAAAGGAGTTCCTAATATTACAGTGTGATGAATATCATTTACTAAAACAAAAGTGGTTTTTATGAAAATTACATTATTTATTATTGATGCGTCTGTTTTTGAATTTACATTTAATCTTGAATTATTAGCACCCGAAAGTTTTTCTTGTGTTTTTTGTTGAAATTCATTAGGTACTATTCCTGATTTGATACAGTTTAAGTCTGCACCAGTATCAAATAATGCTATTGTATCCATTTTGAATTTTTCTGAAAATACTAAATTTATTTTTAAAATGTATTTTCTAGAAGTTATTTCTCTTAAAACGAAAAGAAAATCTTCAGGAATTTTTTCAATATTTTCAACCTTTTGGGTTTCATCATTTTCTGTTTCTAAAGAACTTTCAATGTTTATATTTTGTAGAATTAATTTTATTTCTTCAGAATTTTGAATCTGTTTTTCTTTTAATTCTTTTATTTCTAATTTTATTTCTTTTATATCTTTTTGTAAGTCCTGAATTGTGACCCCTTTTTCTTTTTTTCTTTTTTCTAATATTTCAGTTAAGTCGTAAGTATTTTTTGAAGTACTTGGGAATTTTTTGTTTTCTTCTTTTTCATTTAGAGATTTTAGAATTTTTTCTAAATATTCTTTTTGTATTGTTGGATCATTAATATTTTTCAATATATCTAAAAGAAGTGATTGATCTTTGGTGAGCATATTAATTTGTTTTTCAGATTCACTATTAGTTATGATTTGTTCATCTACTAATGACTCGTCAGTTTTGGTAGAATTTTCAGTTTCTGAATTTTCTTCAGAAGAATCAATCAAGAGATTAGAAATTTTGTTTAATATTTCTTCTTCTAGTTCTAATTCATTTAATTTTTTATTTAACCTACAATAATTTGCCGTATGATCTTTCTTATGGCATCTATAACATTCAATATCTTTGAAGGATCTTTTGAATTCTGGCTTGTTATTTTTAAATTTCCTAAATGGTTTTCTTCTTGGTTTTTTGTAAAATTCTTCTTTTGGTTTAAAATTATCTTTTTGATTTCTTCTAAAGTTTTTCTTATAGGGTTTTTTATATGTTTTTTGACAATTTTCTGAGCATTTTGATGAGGATGGTTTATTAGTATTTATATCAAATTGATTACAAAAAGTTCCCAATTCTTGTTTTGTTCTTTTCATTTCCCATTTTAGATGTTTTTGTAATTTTAAATCTTGGCATATTTTTAGCCCTTCTTGTTGGGTTAGACTAATTAATTGACCATAAGTATATTCATTATAAGCTATAATTTGTTTACCACTATTTTCTCTAATTTTATTTCTTACCTTATCTCCTAGAAGAGTTGGTAATCCTGCAAGGAATTTTTCTTTCCAAAAAGGTTGATTAGAATCTTCTCTAAGCATTATTCTAGTTAAAAAAGTATTTTTATACCATTGAAAATTACTTAATTTTTTACATTTTAGATTTGATAGGAGTTCTGCATTTTTATCTTTTAGATGTGAAGGATCTCCAATAAAATGTAAGGAAATTGTTAATATTAAGGTTGCTACAGCATCTTGTTGTGGATTACCATTTTCATCTAGAATTGGTATTCCTTCTTCATCTGTTTTTATAGAGTTTAAAATATCTTCTTGTTGTTGATTTGTGAGATAGTAATCCCACCAACCTTTTATTTGACCTGAGAATCCTGCTATGAGGAGTTCAGCAATAGTTTTATCATGAGTCCCAATTTGGGTTTTATAGGCATTTGCAGCCATAGTCATTTGTTGTAATAAATTCAAGATGTTATATTCTGTCATTCCGTCTATATTCCAATTGTAGACTGAAGATGCCTTAAAACTTGGTTGGGTCAATGGTTTTACTACTCCTAAATCAGGAGCAGGGATAATTTGTAGGGATTGGTCCCAACTTATTTTATTGATATTTGTAGAATTTTGGAATTGTTCTATGGTTTCACTAATATCAGAATCTTGGCTTAAAGTATTTATTCTAGGGATAGATGAAGGTGTATCCGGAGCAGTCTGATTCATTGTTTCATTAGAACTACTAGTTGTTGCCATTATTCTACTTAATTGATCTTGAATGTTTTCTATAAATTCAGACTTATTATCTTGAATATTTTTTACACTAGGTTTAGATATTTGGTAAGGCTTAAAAACGGGATTTTTAAGTTTAGTATCACTGTTTTCAGGGTTTATTATTGGTTGTTTTTGTAAATATTTTTCTAATTTATCTAATTGTTTTCCTATGGTATTTAAATTAACATTTGTGAAATTATTTTGTGTTATAATATTTTTTATGTTGACCATATCATTTTCTCCTGGATTTTTTATTGGAATAGCTTCTATTTGTTGATTTTGCATATTTATTTTAATTCCTTGTAAATGAGGATGATTAGATTGGATTATTTTAGTATCAGTAATTGTTTGACATTCTTGTGTTTTATTTCTTATTGTAACAGGATTTACACTTTTAGAAAAGGGATATTCCAATGAATTTTTAGCAGCATATATTTCAAATCAATCAAAGAATAGAATATGTATTTTATTTGTATCTACAAATTCATAGAATTTTTCTTGGATAGATTTTCTAGAATTTATAAAGTGTTGGAAAAACCATAATCTTTTTTCCAGGTTATGTTTAGCATAAAAATCATCATGCAAAATTTTTTTATTTATTTGAGTCTTTTTCTATAACATTTAATTCATTAGTAATGTTTTCTGTAATTGCTGAGAATGTTGGACTAGTTGGTTCTTGATATGTTTCTGAAGTATGGAATTGTTTTTGAGAGCTTTCTTCTTTTATTTTTGTATAGACTGGTCTAGGAATTTCAGAGGCGTAGTCTACATTTCTTAAAACTGAATTTGGTATATCTGAGGTAGAATTTCTAGGTTGTGTTTTATAGGGAATATTTATGACTGAAGGGATTTGTGATATTCTTCCTAAATCTATGGTATCAACAATAGAGGAATCATCATATCTATTGCTACTACCAGTTTTTCTATTAAATGAGAGTTTGACTTTTCCATTTGCATATTGAGTTATTTCTTTTAATTGGGTGTTTGTTTCTATGTGTCCTATAGGTTCTGGGTTAGCAGCACCTTCTAAGATCCATTCTTCAGGTAGTGTTATATCTTTCCATTGAATTGGTTTTGGAATTACAGTATTGGATTTTCCTAAATCTGTTTGCAATAATTGGGTTTCACCTTTCTTACTATGATATTTTACTTTTGTAGCAAAGGCCGAATTCATAGCTTTGTAATGGATTATAAATATAACAGCAACCGGTATTGATCCTTTAAGCATATTATAATTATGAGTTTTTATTTGTAAAACTAAGGATTTTAAAATGTTTTTATCATTTAGGGATACTGAGAAGTTTGGATAACAATCAAAAGAGATTGGCCCAGTACATAGACTAGATTCAACTGAACTTAATAATGAATCTTCGAAATTTGTGAATCTGGCATCTCTTAAAATAGTAAGAATGGAAGTATTTAATCCTTCTTTAGTTAAAGGTTTTATTCCTACTTGAACCAATCCTATGTGAATGTATTTATAATTTTTATCTTTGTGTTTTCGTAATGAATTTTGAGATAATAAATTGATTGTTTCAAATGGCTTAGTAAGTTGTATATCTCTTTCTTCTGTTTTAATTGTGAAATCAGATTTAAATATTTGGAATCTAGAATATTTATAAATTTGGTCCTTATTTATTCTAGGAATTTCCCAGTTATCAATGGATTTATAAAAATCTTCTATAATTATTTCTTCGGTGTTAATTATTTTATTATTATCATAAGAAGATGTAGCAGCAGAGTTTAAAGAGATAGATCTAGAGAAGATTGGATCCATAATTAAAAATTTTATTCTTAAAATTTATTTTCTCTCTACAATCCTAAGCAATTCTTAGGGATTACGGCTTTGAAGGACTTACTAACTAGTTTTTTAAATATTCATAACTTCATTGAAACAATTTAAATTTGAAAAAATTCAATTGTATATGATAATTGGGTATTTGGGTAGGGTATGGGTATCCGATAATCCGATGGGTATGGGGATGAGGATGAAATTCAATACCCGATGGGTATGGGGATGAATTTAATAAATGGGTATGGGGATGGAGGTATGAAATCCGACCCATACCCTACCCATTGTCATCCCTAGCTACGACAGCTACTTTCCTGTTCAAAGCATCTGCCACAACATTAGCTTCCCCTGGATGGTAGCTAATTTCACAATCGTAGTCTTTTACTAACTCCAACCACCGTCTTTGTCTCATGTTCAACTCTTTCTACTTGAAGAAGTACTTGAGACTCTTGTGATCAGTGAATATCTGGAATTTCTCGCCTTACAAATAATGTCTCCATATCTTCAAAACAAATAAAACGGCAGCTAACTCGAGATCATGAGTCGGGTAGTTCTTCTCATGCACCTTCAACTGTCTGGAGGTATATGCTATAACCCGGCCATGTTGCATCAATATTGTGCCTAAACCGAGCTTAGAAGCATCGGTGTATAACACAAAATTGCCTTGCCTTGATGGCATGGCCAAAACTGGGGCTGTAATAAGAGCTTGCTTCAAAGTATCGAAGTTCTTCTGACATTCTTCACTCCATACGAATTTAGCATTTTTCTTAGTCAATGAAGTGAGTGGCACTGTAATCGAGGAAAACCCCTGAATAAATTTCCTGTAGTAGCCTGCCAAGCCTTAAAAACTACGGATCTCTGACGCGTTCTTCGGCTCAACCCATTCTTTCACTGCTGCCACTTTAGCTAGATCCACCTCAATGCCACTGCTAGATATGATATGTCCCAAAAATGCTACTTTCTCCAACTAGAATTCAAACTTACTGAATTTTGCAAACAACTTGCGAATCTGCAAGACTTGCAAAACTATACCCAAATGCTGACTGTGTTCCTCATGGCTCTTCGTGTAAATAAGAATGTCGTCAATGAATACTATGACGAACTGATCTAGGTAGGGCTGAAATACTCGATTCATAAGGTTCATGAAAATCGTTGGAGCATTCGTCAGTCCAAATGGCATCACTAAGAATTTGTAATACCCATATCTAGTTCTGAAGGCTGTCTTATGAACATTTGCACCCTTTACCTTCAGTTGATGATATTCAGAATATAGATCTATCTTAGAGAACATTGTAGCTCCCTTCAATTGATCGAATAAGTCATCGATCCTTGGTAATGGGTATTTGTTCTTGATCGTTACCTTGTTCAATTCTCGGTAATCGATACACAACCTCATGCCTCCGTCTTTCTTCTTTACGAAGAGCACTGGTGCGCAACATGGTGAGAAACTAGGGCGGATGAATTCTTTGTCTAGGAGCTCCTGAATTTGCTGCTTGAGCTCTAACATTTCTGCTGGAGCCAAACGGTACAATGCCTTAGAGATTGCACAGTACCTGGCACAAGGTCAATGGCGAAATCCACCTTCCTCTCTGGTCGAAGGCCTGTGACGTCGTCTGGGAAAACACCAGTAAAATCTCTGACAATTGGTACATCAGATATTGTAACCCTCTGACCCGAATTCATAAAATAACAGCGGAATTTAAAAA
>NC_133322.1:14206502-14211488 GCF_012295235.1 Primulina huaijiensis | reverse complement strand
AAGAACCTTGATCACACTTCAATAATCCAACAAGTAGCTTGAATCAAAGAAAGGAAATGAAACCCTAACCTCCCCTTGAGAGAAAGAACCGAGAAAATGGGAGAAGAAATGAGAAAAATGAACCAACTCTTGCATTATATCACTTAAATCTGGAAAACACGCTTCTACTGTTCATGCACCGCGGGTGCGCTACATACCTCACCGTGGGTGCGGTGTGCCTTCGGCACCTCAACCAAATTTCTGAAATCGACGACCGCGGGTGCGGTACCTATCCCACCGCGGGTGCGGTGTCTCTTCGGCAATTCCACAAATTCTGCAATAGAGACCGCGAGTGCCCTGCACAAAAATCACCGCGGGTGCGGTCTGCTCTCGGCCAAAACAACTCTATGCAACAAAAATCGAATCGCAACGCTGATACAACACAACTACCCATCAACTAATATCAACAATACCACAAAACAATAATAACCAACAATACTATGACCCATAATCACAACTCTTAACATCTAAATCAAACTTAATCTTAACCAAATAATCCATAAACATACGAAATCTTAAACTGTACCGTTCACCAGGCTTGGATATTACAATCTCCCCTCCTTAGAGGAAATTTCGTCCTCGAAATTGACGTCACTGCACAAACAACTCAGGATACTTCTCTTTCATCTCATCCTCTGGTTCCCACGTGGCTTCTTCAATCAGATGATTCCTCCAAAGGACTTTAACAATGCCGATCTCTTTGTTCCTCAACACTTTAACTTTGCGATCCAGAATCTGGACCGGAATCTCTTGGTACGTCAAATTCGGCGTCAAATCCAATGGCTCGTGGCGAAGAACATGGGAAGGATTCGCAATATATTTCCTGAGCATAGAGACGTGAAAAACATTATGAACTCTGTCAAGATCTGGCGGTAGGGCTAACCTGTAAGCTCGATCACCAACTCTATCCAAGATCTCAAATGGGCCAATAAATCTCGGACTCAACTTTCCCTTCTTGCCAAACCGCATCACACCCTTAAGAGGTGCTATCTTCAAGAACACATGATCGCCAACCTCAAACTGCAATGGCCTACGACGCACATCGGCATAACTCTTCTGTCTCGACTGCGCTGTCTTCATTCTCTCTCGGATAACAGCAACAACATCAGCAGTCTGTTGGACTAACTCTGGACCCAGCATCTTCCTCTCACCAATCTCATCCCAATACAAGGGAGATCTACACTTCCTACCATAAAGTGCTTCATACGGTGCCATGCCAATTGTCGCTTGGTAGCTATTATTATACGTGAACTCAACAAGAGGCAATTTAGAATTCCAGCTACCAGGATAATCGATAGTACAAGCTCTGAGCATATCCTCTAAAATCTGAATAACTCTCTCTGATTGACCATCGCTCTGGGGGTGATATGCTGTACTAAATGCTAACCGTGTACCCATAGCTCTGTGCAAACTCTTCCAAAACTCTGAAGTAAATCTAGGATCACGATCAGACACGATCGACACAGGAACACCATGAAGTCTAACAATCTCTGCTATGTACTCTTCGGCATACTGGTTCATGGAATATGTCGTCTTGACTGGAAGAAAATGCGCTGACTTGGTCAATCGATCAACAATAACCCAAATAGAGTTAAAACCTTTCTGCGTTCTGGGAAGACCAGTCACGAAATCCATCGTAATGTGCTCCCATTTCCATTGAGGAATCGGCAATGATAACAATGTCCCAGCAAGTCTCTGGTGCTCGATCTTCACCTGCTGACAAGTTAGGCACTGAGAAATAAACATGGCAATATCTTTCTTCATACCTGGCCACCAATAGAGTCTACGAAGATCCTGATACATCTTAGTGCTGCCTGGATGTATCGAGTATGGCGCTGTATGTGCCTCTGTCAAGACGTCTCGCCGAATATCATCACCAGCAGGAATGCAAATACGGCCTCTAAATGTCACCAAACCATCTCTATTCATCGCGAACTCTGAATTACCTCTCTCCTCTGCTCTAGCTCTCAATTCTAACAACTGAACATCAATAGCCTGCTCTCTACGGATCCTGTCCGTCAATGTAGCCCGAATAACCAACGCTGAAAAACGAGCAATGGTTCCAGGAACCACCAAAGCTATCTCCTCTCGCTGTAAATCTAATAACAACGGCTGCTGAATCATAGAACTTAAAGAAGAACTCGACTTACGGCTCAATGCATCCGCTACAACATTCGCCTTCCCTGGGTGGTAACTAATAGTCACATCATAGTCTTTGACAAGCTCTAACCACCGTCTCTATCGCATATTAAGTTCTTTCTGTGAAAACAAATACTTTAAACTCTTGTGATCTGTGAAAATTTCACACTTTTCGCCATACTAATAATGTCTCCAGATTTTCAGGGCGAAAACCACAGCTGCCAGCTCCAAATCATTCGTAGGATAATTCTTCTCGTAATCCTTCAACTGGCGAGAAGCATAGGCTATAACTTTACCTCGTTGCCTCAACACTGCACCGAGGCCCTTCTTCGACGCATCGGTAAAAACAACAAAGTCCTCTGAACCACTGGGCAACGCAAGTACTGGAGCTGTCGTCAACTTATCTTTCAACTCCTAGAATCCTCTTTGGCATTCATTGGACCACTCAAACATCACAGTCTTCCTCGTCAGATTAGTTAACGGCAGGGCAATCTTGGAAAAGTCTCAAATAAAACGACGACAATAACCCGTCAAACCAAGAAAACTGCGTACTTCTGGTACAGTGGTAGGAATAGGCCACTTCTGAATCGCTTCTATTTTCACTGGATCAACAGCTATACCATCCTTCGAGACAACATGGCCTAAGAAAGAAATCTGCTCCAACCAGAACTCACACTTCTTCAACTTAGCATACAACCTCTTCTCTCTCAGCAACTGAAGAACAACTCTGAGGTGCTCTGAATGAAGCTCTCTGCTCTTGGAGTAAATCAAAATGTCATCGATAAAAACAATGGCAAAGCTATCCAAATACGTCTTGAACACAAGATTCATAAGATCCATGAAGACTGAAGGAGCATTGGTCAGACCAAAAGACATCACAAGAAATTCATAGTGACCGTACCTGGTCCGGAACGCCGTCTTAGGGATATCAGACTCCCTAACCTTCAACTGATAATAACCAGATCGCAAATCAATCTTCGAGAACACTGTAGCCCCTTGCAGTTGGTCAAAAAGGTCATCTATTTATGGCAACGGATACTTATTCTTAATCGTCACTTTGTTGATCTCTCTATAATCAATACACAGCCGCAACGACCCATCTTTCTCCTTAACGAAAAGAACCGGAGCTCCCCAAGGCGAAGAACTCGGCCGAATAAAACCTTTATCCAATAAATCCTGCAATTGCGTCTTCAACTCTTTCATCTCTGAAGGGGCCATTCTGTACGGAGCCTTAGAAATAGGAACCGTACCTGGAACTATATCAATCACAAACTATACATCTCTGTCCGGTGGTAAACCTGGCACATCATCCTCAAATACATCAGAGAACTCTCTCACAATATCAATATCATCAATATTCAACTTCACAATTCTATCCATATCCACAATCGAAACCAAAAACCCATCACAACCACTAAACAACAACTTCTTAGCCTCAAGACACGAAATAAAAGGAAGGATCAGCGAAGTACCTGCACTGGCGAACAAACCATCCCTATTGCCATTATGTGCAAATTTCACCGTCTTAGCAATGCAATCAATCACTGCACGGTAAGTTGATAGCCAATCCATGCCAAGTATAATATCAAACGCAACCATCGGAATAACAATCAAGTCGGCATGAACAACTCGCCCATCAATTTGAACAGAGCACGCATACACAATAGATGTTGGGCACAACACATCTCCCGAAGGCAAAACAACATTAAACTGGAGGGGAATAACAGAAGGAACTGTACCCAAAGATCTCAAAAATAGTTCAGACATAAAATAATGAGTAGCATCTGTATCAATCAATGCCGTAACTACTCTGCCTGAAATTAAAATAGTGCTAGAGATCACAAAAGAATCATGGATTATACCTTCCTTTGTCATGGTAAAGATGCGACCCTGCACCTTCTCTTTACTCGAGCCTCTTGGACAATCCTTGGCTATATGGCCTGCAATGCCACAACGATAACAAGTATGAGTACCAAATCTGCACTCTCCCCGATGATGTCTACTGCACTTGGGACACAATGGCTTCTCAGGATCAGAAGGAACTGTCGGTGGTTTAGGACTCGGCTCCAACTTGCCTTTCCCTTTAAAATGGTCCTTTCCTCTTTGGCTCGAACCTTGACCTTTTTGAGCAACAAACTGCTGCCTCGCCTGTCTCTCTCTGGCAATGTCTTTCTCATCTTGCTCGGCCAACAAAGCCTTAGACACAATCTCTTTGAATGTCACCGCCTTCGACATATTGATGTCCCTTCTGATTTCTACTCGAAGGCCTCTAATGAAATGAGCACCCTTGTCTTGGTCATTGGAGGCAATATACGGAGCAAACAGAAAGCCCTCTTCAAACTTCAGAATATACTCATCAACATTCATACCTCCTTGACGAAGCTCTAAAAACTCAGTTACCTTCCGAGCTCGAAGTGCATCTGGGAAATACTTGTCATAGAAAAGATCAATGAACTCTTGCCACTTCAATGCTGGAACATCAACACTTACCTTGGTAGCATTCCACCAAATGCGTGCAGCTTTGACTAACATGAACACTGCACAACTGATTCTGTCCTTATCTTCATAGTTGAGATGATCGAAAATCGCCTCAAGAGCTTTGACCCACTCTACAGCCACCAATGGATCAGTGCTTCCTGCAAATTCCGGCGGATCCATTCTCTTGAAAGCAGTAAAGATCCCATCGGTCCCAACTGCCTGAGCCACTTGGCCTCTCCCTTGACCTCTACCTTGGCATGTTCCTTGCAAACGTAACAACTGTTGGATCTGCTCACTATGGACCTTAGCTTGCTCTTTCAGTAGCTTGCC
>NC_133322.1:14100509-14206135 GCF_012295235.1 Primulina huaijiensis | reverse complement strand
CAACAAAGCCTTAGACACAATCTCTTTGAATGTCACCGCCTTCGACATATTGATGTCCCTTCTGATTTCTGCTCGAAGGCCTCTAATGAAATGAGCACCCTTGTCTTTGTCATTGGAGGCAATATACGGAGCAAACAGACAGCCCTCTTCAAACTTCAGAATATACTCATCAACATTCATACCTCCTTGACGAAGCTCTAAAAACTCAGTCACCTTCCGAGCTCGAAGTGCATCTGGGAAATACTTGTCATAGAAAAGATCAGTGAACTCTTGCCACTTCAATGCTGGAACATCAACACTTACCTTGGTAGCATTCCACCAAATGCGTGCAGCTTTGACTAACATGAACACTGCACAACTGATTCTGTCCTTATCTTCATAGTTGAGATGATCGAAAATCGCCTCAAGAGCTTTGACCCACTCTACAGCCACCAATGGATCAGTGCTTCCTGCAAATTCCGGCGGATCCATTCTCTTGAAAGCAGTAAAGATCCCATCGGTCCCAACTGCCTGAGCCACTTGGCCTCTCCCTTGACCTCTACCTTGGCATGTTCCTTGCAAACGTAACAACTGTTGGATCTGCTCACTATGGACCTTAGCTTGCTCTTTTATTAGCTTGCCAAACTCATCGACAAATCTAGAGGAAGAACTATCCTCACCCTCTGAAGCCTTTCTCTTAGGAGGCATACTCCTACAATGTGCTCACATAATACATATCAACCAATAACAATAATTAGATGTAGAAGAAGACATACCCGGACTGTTGAAAGTAGACGAAGTCATATGCATTGGTCCGAAGAACGGTGCTATGATACCACTAAATGTATCCCTCTGACCCGAATTCATAAAATAACAGCGGAATTTAAAATTTTTTTTTTTCGTGAAGGAAAGAAGGTATAAAATACATTTCCATATAATCAAAAGTATACACATGATCAATCAAATGATACAACAAAAACAAAATATCATTTTTATGATCATGTCCAAGATGCTAACAAAATAATCTTTCCTTCCCCCATCTCTATATGCATATGACTCCGGCCTCAATCAACGTCCCGGCTCGTCGCTCTTATCTGCATCACATCAAATAACTGAAATGAGTATAAAACTCAGCAAGTGGAACTCTTACATAACAATGTACAAATCACACTCTGAAAACATGGCTTTGAAAACATTAAATACCATCAACTCTGAAACATGAATATCATAGAATGAATAACAATAACGATGGTATTTCTCTTTTCTCTGTTGGATTGATATCTATATAGTAATTCTGTCTCTGTACCTATATCCCATCGATATACATTGATAACTCTAAGGGATATAAGCCTATGGTCGTTGATCAACTAATTGCATGCAATCTCTGACTATGTATCTATCAATCCAATAAAACATTTGAATTCTCTCTTTGGCATTAAAACAAACACTTTGAAGACTCTATTTTCTTTTGTATTCCCTTTAACATAATTGAGACATAAGAATGTCTCTCATATACAACAAGGTGTATTAATACATAGCATGAATCAAATGGAAGGGAATAACACTTTAAAACCATTGAAACACAATACATATATTATCATGTGAGCACAAGGAAATGAATTCCACTTACAACACTTGGAACCTTGAATCTATACCCTTGGTACACAACCTACAACAATAACCCATAATTTGCACCATCAATAACCCAATAATCACAAACTCATACCATTAAATTCATAAAACCAACACCATCAACAAACCCATGATTACTCCCGACACCAAAGCCAAGAATAAACTATACCACAAGCTTACCTTAGCTCCTTGAACCCACAACAACCTTGATCACACTTCAATAATCCAACAAGTAGCTTGAATCAAAGAAAGGAAATGAAACCCTAACCTCCCCTTGAGAGAAAGAACCGAGAAAATGGGAGAAGAAATGAGAAAAATGAACCAACTCTTGCATTATATCACTTAAATCTGGAAAACACGCTTCTACTGTTCATGCACCGCGGGTGCGCTACATACCTCACCGTGGGTGCGGTGTGCCTTCGGCACCTCAACCAAATTTCTGAAATCGAACAGCGGGTGCGGTACCTATCCCACCGCGGGTGCGGTGTCTCTTCGGCAATTCCACAAATTCTGCAATAAAGACCGCGGGTGCGCTGCACAAATCACCGCGGGTGCGGTCTGCTCTCGGCCAAAACAACTCTATGCAACGAAAATCGAATCGCAACGCTGATACAACACAACTACCCATCAACTAATATCAACAATACCACAAAACAATAATAACCAACAATACTATGACCCATAATCACAACTCTTAACATCTAAATCAAACTTAATCTTAACCAAATAATCCATAAACATACGAAATCTTAAACTGTACCGTTCACCAGGCTTGGATATTACCGATATCGACGAGGTGGGTGAGTCAGGTGCTGAAATAATACTGGCCAAGAATGCCTGACACCCCTTATGTGTAAGTCTTCGTGCCTGCATGCAAGAAATCATGCGAGGGAAACTTCTCCATCTGCCTGGATCAAAAAAAAATTTTCCATGCCCAACGGTCTTACCAACACTGACCTTTTCTGAAAATCGATTAGAACTCTGTTCTTCATCAGCCAGTCCATCCCTAAAATAACATCAAACTCTGACATTGGCAACACAATCAGGTCGGCGTAAACCAAGTGGCCCTGTAGTTCAAGATCGATATCCCTGACCATACTAGTAGCTGATAACTCCTCCCCTGATGGGACTGTCACGGAGTAGCTCACGTCGAGTCCAATGGACTTGACGCCCAAATAACAAGCAAATGTCTCTGAGATAAAAGAGTGAGTGGCCCCGGAATCTAACAAGGCCTTCGTAGCTACTCTCTTTATGAAGATATTTCCTGAAAGACGTTAGCACAATATAAACTTATACTCCAAAATACTAATATTAGCCTTATGCAAAGTTGGAAATCTCTATCCAAAGTCTCCAAAATACGAAAACAACATACTAATATCCCCAAGAAAAATTCGAAGAATGCATGACCAAAAAATAAATATTGTGACGAATTAAATAGGTTACCAGTCAGTAGAGTCGTGTCTGGGTTCGCCTCCTCGGCATGCATGACGAACACTCTCCCCTGAGTCAGCTGCCTACACTGCGGGCAGTCCTTCAGCATATGGCCACTGGCTCCACACTTGAAGTATTTGCCTGAACCCCATTAACATTGGACCATATGTTGACAGTTGCATTTCGGGCACGGTGGATACTCACCAGACTTCTGAGGAGCCTTCTTTTGCGGCATAGGACCTTTGCCTTTTGGAGGTCCTTGAAACGGCCTCTTTTCCAACTGACCCTGGAAAGGCCTCTTGAATTGCTGTTGTTGATGTGAGTGATGCTGCTGGGGCACCTGATAGGGCCTCTTGCCCTACTTGTCATTCTCAATGTCTTTCTGATCCTGTTCAGCCGCCAAGGCTCTATATACATCAACGGTATAGGTATTAGGACCAGCCACTTGAACATCACTTCGTAAGATTGGCCATAAACCATCAAGGAAGTGCCTCAACTTCTCCTGAGCATCATTCGCAATCAGGGGCAGGAAGTGACACCCCATCTCAAACTTCCTCACAAACTCGGCTACAATGTTGTCTCACTGTTGCAAGGTCATAAACTCCCTGGTCAGTCTGGAGCGTACTTCCTCAGTGAAGTACTTGGAGTAAAACACCTCCTTGACACCTTCCCAAGTAAGGGTTTGAAAAAAAAAAAGAAAACTGACATAGACGCGCTCTCCCACCACAATCTAGCGTCTCTTGTCATTAGAAAAGTGGCGCATCTGACTCTGTCTGCATCTTGCAGTTCCATAAATGTGAATATCACCTCGATGGACTTAATTCATCCCTCAGCTATCATCGGGTCGGTAGTCCCCGAGAACTCCTTTGGGCCCATCCTCCTGAACCTCTCATACACTGCCTCTGACCTGGGCCTCGCCCCTGTATCTACTCCAGTATTGTTATCCGCAAAATGTGCGAAGAACTGAGTCATCCCTACAAGCATCTGTGCCTGCATATCTGGCGATGTGCGAGGAGGAGTGGCCCTCTCCTCATTCATATTCTCTCTGTCCCCTTTACCTGCTCCACGTGCAATCATACGTCTAGGAGGCATACTGTTCCAAAATTTATCCAACACGTAAACCAACATGCATGAACATAATAACGATATCATAAGATGCACGTAAATCAAACTTAAACATGTACATGCTGGAATCATGACTTTGGGGCTTAATACATGAAAGAATTTTAAAACTTTAAAACTTACAGACTTGAGGCGTGACTTCGTGAGCTTCTCGGAACCGGCAGTAGGCATAACCTTTTACAAGAACACTGCTCTGATACCAACTGTAACGTACCGTAATTAAAAATGCTTAAAATTTACGAAAAACTAAAATTTTTCTTAAATAAGAAATAAACTCTCAAAAATGAAATACAAATAAAAAGCTTGTCTAAATATTTGAAACATAAAAGAGTTCAAACTATTTTCGTGTCATCAAGTCACCACTAACTAGCTTGCAAAAGTACTTGTTTAAAACAACATAAAATAATTTGTTAAAATCAGAGTAAATGAGTTCAACATACATAAAAATTTCTTCAAAACTTAAGCGGTCCTCGGGTTAGTCCTCCGCCCAGTCCGAGCCATCTCACTGTTCTCCGTCTCTTGTCTCCTCAAACTCGTCCTCACCTGCATCGATCAATTCTAGTGATTCTAAAGACTCAACATGTATTAACTAAGAATAACGAGTAATACGTAATAAATCCACATGCATTTTAAAGTAGCACCATACATACTTAACTCCGAACATAATTACATAAACATAGACGTGCCATCATTTCATAAACTTTCATAAACGTTCTTGCATCAAACATACTTAAACATACATAATCATCATAATTTTACGTAGAGATATGTTTCAAAGCAAGTGACCCATACATATTGCACCTTATCAGACTAAACCACTGTACTGGGCTGGCAGGGAAGTCCACTGCCACGTACATAAGATCCCCGATCATGTTTTACCAGGTGGATTGGTTCATGGTCATGTTTTACCGCTTCTCAATCCTGATCATAACCCGATCATGCTTTACCAGGGTGAAGAGGTCCCCGGACACGTTCTCCTGCTTCCAAACCCATTCATAATTGGTCACAAGACAAATCGCATACCTCAAAAACATAAAACATTTTCTTTTTGCACGTCGAACATACTTACATAGCGTTGAGGGCTTCTTTGGATCTCGCTTGGGCTACTGATGCCAGCACATACATACTACTACATTATTCAAGCACTTAAATTCCATGACTTAACCGTACCAATCAAACTCACCGCCGAAGTAATTAAATAACCTTTGACTTTCTAGACCACTCGAGACTTGACCACGTTTAATCAACATACTAAACCATGACCTCTAACCCCGAAACAATATTGACATGGAGTATGAACATTTCCCAAGCAATGGAAGACACGGACCTCGCTTAAACCATAATTCAACGTTCCCTATTAAAACTTCGTAACGTCTAATCTAACCCTCACTAAGCTTGGGCATAACGACATATTAATACCCGAATGAAGCAATAGCACCTAAACTTGAAGCTCAAAGGCCCCTGAACCAGCGCCTAGGCGCTAAGGTGTAGCGCTGCAGCGCTTGGTCAAGCGCCTAGGCGCTACCAACCAGCGCCACGGCACTACCCTACACAAAGCGACAGCGCTGCAGTGCTCCAAATGCAGCGCTGCGGTGCTAACCCTGCGCGAACCAAACCCCAAAAATGTCATCTTCTACCCATTTGCTTCCCTATGACTTCTAATGTCATCGAACCCATACCAACTCGAAAAAAAACACCAATTAGCATCTGACCACAACCCGTGACCTACCTAAACGCAGCAATGATCACCCGACGATTCCCAACAATGCCTGCAACCAAAAAAAACTCAAGAAACATGAAGAACATATTTTATAACATCGTAGTTTGAGCAGTCACACGAGAATGATCATAACTCACCCGTTTCTTATCAGAAAATTACAAATTTACTGTCAAATCGAAGGTATAAAAAAGTACTATGTTTTATATGTTGAAATATTTTAAAGAAAACCAACCAAAAATTCACATGATTCGAAATGACATTAGATTTGGTTTTTGAGATCCAAAAACTTATTCAAAATCGTTTTAAACATTTCGCTCAAACTTTGCATAACACAAACGAATTTTTACGCATCAAAATACTTACTACAACAAGATCGATGCAGAAATAAATGAATATACATGCCTTTGCGTTAGAACGCACAAAGATAACGAATACCGACGCGGCGGATTACGAGAGATGACCGGGAGACGCTTGCTACACGATTCTTGCTCGAAAAACCAACGTGAATCTATTGAAAAATCGAGGGGAAGGGGTGGCTGCTAGAAGAAACTTGGAACCCTACTTTTCTACCTCCAAAAATATGAAAACACAATGTGTGTATGTGTAGTGTGTGCAACCGAGAGTGTGTGAGTGTGTGAGTAACATGTGTTTTTTAAAATAATTTACAAGGTTTAATAAAATAATTTACAAGGTTTAAAATCTCCACTACTTAACTTAGTTTTTTTGAAAAGATTGAACTCTTAAAATCACCTAATAAATTAAATTAGATTTTACAATGCTTAAAATTCCAAAAATCAATTAAAATATCAATCTCCTAGGCTTGAAATAAAATACCGCATTTTCATAAATCGCCTAAATCGTCATCGGTCTCTTTTCCTGATCCTGCATCGAATATTCGCCTGAAAAATAAAACTCAAGAAGATATTTTAATGTGCGTCAAATAAACATATAATAATTTAAAATAATGCAAAATCATAAATCATGCATCATCAAAAAATCATTTTAAAATTAAATAAATAATTTAACAATTAAATAAATACATGGGTTTACGTGTACTGATTTTGGGCTCTACATCTCCAACCTCTTCGGAGGATTATGTTATGTTAGGGAGTGGACATCTAGTCCAAGGGCTGCGGTGATCCATGTATGCCCAGTATTGTGGTTTAATTTGATCAAAATATTTACGTGTATAGGCGACTTGCATTGAACAGAACTCTACGTAAAATTATTCACGTTTACGAGTATGCATGACAAGTATGAAAATATAATTTTATGATTTTTATGAAATTGTTTATGCAGGAAAGTCGCGTTATACATATTTATGCTTATAATATTTTACATAAGAGCTAAGTTTAAATTGCATGGATTTTTATTACGTATTATTCGTTATTTACGGTTTATGCATGCTGAGTCATTAGACTCACTAGACTTGATCGATGCAGATGATGTAGTTGAGAAGATGGGAGGCGGTGACCAGTGAGCAGGCTCAGGCCAGTGATAGTGCAAACTCGAGGACCTTGTAGTTTAAGTTATATTATTACGTCTGTTTTTAAACTATATACTCTGACTTTTTTATTTATTAGTATTAGTGACAAGCAAATTAAATTTATGATTTTTGTTAGACTATTTTTAAATTAAATTTAGTAGTTTATGGATTTTTGGATTAATTGGATGTTGGTGATTTATTTTAATTAATATAGTTTTAATATTATTTTTAGAGTTATACTT
Organism: Primulina huaijiensis; assembly: GCF_012295235.1. Taxonomy (NCBI): domain Eukaryota; kingdom Viridiplantae; phylum Streptophyta; class Magnoliopsida; order Lamiales; family Gesneriaceae; genus Primulina; species Primulina huaijiensis. The sequence continues at coordinate 14,198,523 of NC_133322.1, read as the reverse complement.
TTATTAAATTTTTTAATAAGAAAATTTGAAATTTTTTCTGAAAATATTAAAGTATTAGTATTTTAAGACACGGCTCATTACAGTTGGTATCACAGCGCAAGGTTTCCTGATATATGGTTTTGCCACTACTGGTTGTGAGAAGCTCAGGAAGTCACGTCTCAAGTCTGTAAGTTTTTACGGTTTTAAATGCATTAAGTACAAGTTTTTTTAAACTACATATTTATGGTTTGGATAATTTTAGTATGTTATATAAGTAATTCGATTATGCATATTGGTTACGTGTTGGGTTAAATTGTGGTACAGTATACCTCCTAGACGTGTGATCGACCGTGAGGGCCGTGAGGCTCATGATGAGCAGAGAGTTTCCCCTTCACGTCCACCACCAGACCTTCAGGCTCAGATGCTTGCGGGCATTACTCAATTCTTTGCGCAGTTTGCGAGGAACAATGCTGATGTGGATAGGAAGACGAGGCCAGATGCTGTATATGAGCGTTTTCGTAAGATGGGCCCTAAGGATTTTTGGGGTAAGACTGATCCTATGGTGGTCGAGGGATGGATTAAGTCCATAGAGATGGTCTTTACCTTTATGGAGCTGCAGGATGCTGATAGAGTTAGGTGCCCCACTTACTTGTTGAAAGATGATGCTCGACTATGTTGGGAAGGAGCATCTGTGTCGGTGAATCTACAGACTCTGACTTGGGAAGGCTTCAAGAAGGTATTATATTCCAAGTACTTCCCTGATAAGGTACGCTCCTGACTGACTAAGTATTTTATGATGTTGAGACAGTGTGACTGCAGTGTGGCGGAGTTCGTGAGGAAATTCGAGCAAGGGTGTCCCTTCGTGCCCCTGATAGCTAATGACCCAAGGGAGAAATTGAGGCACTTCATGGATGGATTATGGCCGATCTTGCGCCGTGATGTTCGTATAGCTGGTCCTCTTACTTATGTCGTTGCAGTGACATGAGCTTTAGCGGCTGAACAGGATCTGAAGGACATTGAGATTTACAGGCAGGGCAAGAGACCTTTATAGGCGCTTCAGCGACAGTTTCAGCAGCCAGCTAAGAAACCATTTCAAGGGTCTAACAAGGGCGAAAGACAGCATCAACCACAGAAGAAGGTTGCTCAGAAGTCTGAATATCCGGTGTGCCCAAAGTGCAGCCGCAAGCGTGAAGGAGAGTGTCTATGGGGTCCAGGAAAATGCTTCAAGTGTGGATCCACTGATCACATGCTTAAGAATTGTCCACAGTGAAAGCAGCCGACTCAGGGCCTAGTTTTTCTGATGCATGCCAAGGAGACAGACCCAGAGACTACACTCTTGACATGTAATCTAATTTATTTAGCACTGTATTATTTATTGGAATTTATTATACATGGTTCGAATTTTTGGGTATTCTAGTAGGCTATTTTCGAAATTTACATGAGAACTTTAGGATAGTGGATTCAACATGTGCATTAAATTAAGTTTAGTCTTTTTTAGAATTGTTGAGTTGAGTGTATGTTAATATTATCTTAGGGATGATCTATATAGCGGGAGTAGCAACAAATGCTCTAATAGATTTCGGGGCTACTCATTCATTTATATCGGATGGCTTTGTGAAATTTTTGAGAGACAAGCCCACTAAGATGGGTATGATTTATTCTGTGATCGTTCCATCTGGAGAAGAATTGTCTACTTCTAGTGTGGTCAGAGACTTGAGTCTCGATCTCACAAAGTCTATGCTGACCTTATAGTATTGCCAATGCCCGAGTTTGACATCATTCTAGGAATGGATTGGTTGTCGAAGAATGGAGTGTCAATCGATTTCCAACGAAAATCAATGAGGGTCAGACTATTAGGTGAAGAGGAGTTCGTATTTGAGTCAAGCAACAGCATGCCGCGGATGATATCATATCTTCAGGCAAGGAAGCTTATGCTTAGGGGCTATCAGGCATTCTTAGCGAGCATTATTTCTGCCCCTGTTACTACCAGTCAAACAGTAGCAGACGTCCCAGTTGTTAGAGATTTTCCTGATGTGTTTCCTGATGACGTTGCGGGTATCCCACCTGATCACCAGGTGGAGTTCTCTATTGATCTTATGTCAGGTACTATGCCAATCTCCAAGGCACCGTATATATTAGTGCTCGTAGAGATGAAGGAGCTCAAATAGCGGATATTGGAGCTATTAGATAAGGGATTCATACGACCTAGTTGTTCACCTTGGGGCGCACCAGTACTCTTCGCAAAGAAGGATGGAAACATGAGGCTTTATGTCGACTAGTGGGAGCTGAATAGAGTTACAATGAAGAATAAGTACCCATTGCCTAGGATCGAGGACTTATTCGATCAATTACAAGAAGCTTCTGTGTTTTTCAAGATAGATATTCGCTCCGAGTATCACCATCTGAGGGTGAAGGAAGCAGATGTGCACAAGACAGCCTTCAGAACTCGCTATGGGCATTACGAGTTCTTAGTAATACCGTTTGGATCGACAAATGCTCCAACAATCTTCCTGGATCTCATGAATCGCATATTTTAGCCTTACTTGGATCAGTTTGTCATCGTATTCATAGATGATATCGTCATTTATTTGAAGAACCTGGGGGAGCATAGCCAGCATCTGTGTATAGCATTACAAGTATTGCAAGATCGCAAGTTTGCAAAGTTCAGCAAGTGTGAATTTTGGTTAGAGAACGTGGCATTTTTGGGACATGTTATTTCTAGTAATGGCATTGAAGTTGACCCGTCCAAGGTAGAAACAGTGAAGGAATGGATTGAGCCGAATAACGCATCAGAGATCTGCAGTTTTTTGGGCCTAGAGGGTTACTATAGAAAATTCATCTAGGGATTTTCTTCTATTGCTATGCCACTTACCTCGTTGACGAAAAAGAATGCCAAGTTCGTATGAAGTGCTGACTGACAAAAGAGCTTCGACACTTTGAAACAAGCTCTTATAACAGCGCAGTATTAGCCATGCCATCAAGGCAAGGCAACTTTGTGTTGTACACCGATGCTTCTAAGCTCGGATTAGGCGTTGTACTGACACATCATGGCCTAGTCATCGCATATACCTCTAGACAGTTGAAGGTGCACGAAAAGAATTATCCGACTCACGATCTGGAGTTGGCTGCCGTGGTCTTTGCTTTGAAGATATGGAGACACTACTTGTATGGTGAGAAATGCGAGATATTTACTGATCACATGAGTCTCAAATATTTTTTCACTCTGAAGGAATTGAACATGCGACAGAGACGGTGGCTAGAGTTGGTGAAAGATTATGACTGCGACATCAGCTATCATTCGGGAAAATCCAATGTAGTCATTGATGCCTTCAGTATGAAAGCAAGAGTTATAACACAACTGTCGGCACAGAGACCTCTTCAGCTAGAGATACAGAGATTCGATCTCGAGGTCTATCCTAGGGGCAGAGCTCCTAAATTATCTACCTTGACAGTGCAGTCCACTTTGATAGACTATATTCGTAGTGGACAGTCATCTGATGAGCAATTGTAGAAATGGCGATCGAGAGAGGAGTCTAATGGACGTAAGTTTTATACAGTGAGCGATGGGATTGTAATATATAGATGAAGGATTTGGGTTCTTAGAGATGATTCGATTCAGGGAGATATATTGTCAGAAGTGCATGTAGAGCCACATTCCATTCATCCAGGAGGCACCAAGATGTATAAAGACTTGCATATGCTTTATTGGCGGCAAGAAATGAAACGAGACATTCAAGCTTTGTATCCGAATAACTAACTTGTAAGTAGGTGAAAGCAGAGCATCAGAGAGCAGTAGGGATGCTCAAGCCTCTTCAGAGTTCAGTCCGAGGATCTAACGCCATTTGGGTAATCGTTGATCGTCTTACCAAGTCGGCACACTTCTTGCCACTAAATACGACCTTTTATATGACGCAATATATGGAGCTTTATATCTGGGAGATATTCATATTACACGGGATCCCAGTTACCATCGTATCTGACAGAGACTCGAGGTTCACATCGTCCTTTTAAAAGAGTTTGCATTCCGCAATGGGGACAAAATTGATATTCAGTACAGCATTCCATCCTCAGACAGATGGTCAATCCAAGAGGGTGATACAGATTTTAGAAGACCTACTGCATGCATAAGTGATCGATTTCCATGGGAGTTGGGAATCGAAGTTACCGCTAGTGGAGTTCACCCATAAGAATAGTTTTTCAATCATCGATAGGTATGGCTCCCTACGAGCCACTATATGGAAGAAAGGCAGATCGCCTATTCACTCCGATGAAGTTGGCAAGAAATCAAAACTTGGTCCAGAAATTGTTCAGCATACTATAGACGTAGTAGTTAAAATTCGGGACAGGATGAAGACTGCTCAGAGTCGTCAAAAAAGCTACGCGGGCAAAAAAAAAAAGGGGCCGCAAATTTACCGTAGGAGACCACGTCTTCATAAAGATAACACCTATGAAGGGTGCTATGAGATTTGGAAATAAAGACAAGTTGAGTTCGACGTTCATAGGACCATTCGAGATTCTCGAGAAAGTGGGAACACTAGCCTATCGAGTAGCACTGTCGCCGAATATGGCAGGTGTACACATGTGTTCTATTTTTCGATGCTAAGGAAATACATGGTCAATCATTCGCATGTACTAAGCTTTGAACCTTTACAGCTATTACCGAACCTGTCATACGAGGAGAAGTCCATTCAGATTCTAGATCGACATGAGAGGAGACTAGGGAACAAAGTACCAAGTTGGTCAAGATCAAGTGGCTGAACCATTCCGATGAGGAAGCTACTTGGGAGACCGAAGCTGACATGAGAAATCGCTACACATAACTGTTTGGTAAGCCTTAATTTCGAGGACGAAATTTATTTAAGGGGGGAGGAACTGTAGTGTCCAAAAACCAGTACACGTAAACCCCATTCATAATTATAAAATTTATTTTAATTAATTAATGATTTAAATGGTGCATGTTAATGTTTAAATTATTTTAAATATGTACATGTTTATGTTTATGCAATTTAAAAAATTTTTCTCGAGTTCAAGCTTTTCAGACGAATATTCGATATCGGACCGAGGAAAGGAGACCGCAGACGATTAAGGTGCTAAATTTGAATTATATTTTATTTTAAGCCAAGAAAATTATTTATTTCTAACGATTTACGAATTTTAGCATTCTAAAGCCTAATTTAATTTATTAGGTAATTTATAAGATTTTAAGCATTTAAATGATAATTTTGAAAATTTAGAGATTTATTCCTTATACTTGGGGTATAATATTTTATAATGAATTTTATGCCTTAATTAATATATTCAATTAGTATTTAAGCAGATTAGGATTTCAAGTATTTAAATTAGCATTTTTCAAAATTTGGGTGTCAACCTTTAAATTAAGGGGTGAGATTTTAATTTATTTATCTAGTGTTTATCTAATTGTTTACAAATGATTTAAACCCTAAACTAAAGTCTGTTTATTTAAACCTAATTAACAAAAAAAAAGAGGAAACTCCCGCACACACAGCTTACACACATATCAGCCGTGACTTTCTTGTGCTTAGGAGTCTCGATTTTCCATCTTTTTCTTGGTCTTATCATCACCGATCAATCACCCACACGTATCACGGTTGATTCACGCCATTGTTACGCAAGATAAACAACCGAAACTTCGCTCCAATCGCCCACCATTTTCCCCGCAACGATATTCGAGGGTTCGAGCATTTAAAAACGTAAAGGCATGTATTAACCCTTTCTTTACGCATTGACCTTGTTATATTATGTATTTTGATAAAAATTATGCATGAAAATCGTTGGTTTAAAGTAGATGTTTGGTGGTTCACGGTTGGTGTTGATTTTGGTTCAGAACATGCACGATAATCCCGTATCCCCCACGTTTCTGATTGCTGGTTCGGTTGGTCTCTCCTGGGAAATTGCTGCTGGTTATGGGTAAGCTTTAGGGGTGTTTTGGGTCATGGTTGATGGCTGGTAAGCGCTAGACACGGCCTGGTACACATGGAAGAGGCCTTACACTCAAGCTGCGTGCAAGTGATAAGGTACGGCTTCGGGCATGGGGTTTGGCGTGTGGCTGGACCTGGGCTCGGGCCTATGGTTTAGGCAGTCTCTAATGGTCCTAGGATGACCCTAGTTAAGGTGGTTCACGGTTTGGTTGGATAGAGAAAGCGCTGGAACCAGAAAAACTACAGCTGTGCAGGTTGGGGTGCATGTAAGGAGCTGTAGGAGGTTTGCTGGTGCGGTTCAGTGCATGGGCTGTTGGCTATGGTTTGGGGCATGTCTTAGGATTCTAGGGTGAGCCTAGATGGGGTGGGCTGGTTGGCTGGGTAGATGGTTGGAACCAAAACCGTGCAGCTGTGCACAGGAAGGCTCGCGGGAAGGGGCTGGGCTGCTGGTCTGGGCTTGAAAGGGCTCAACCAGGGGATTAAGTGGTGTCTAAGATTCGAGTCTAGGGCTTGGTTTGGGTCCAGTTCGCATTGGTTTAGTCGTAGAGTCGTGAGAAGCGTATAGGTGTCATATTGCGTTCCTTGGGATGTTTTCTTCAAGGGGATGTTGCTCATGTTTTTTTTTGTCTTGGTCATGGTTCAGGGCTGGTTTAGGGTCTTGAACAGTAGGTTAGGATGTTGACTAAGTATGGTTCGAGTCTCGAGTAGTTCGGTAAGTCGTAAAATATTTTATTTAATTCGGAAATTGTACGCGTCCGAGTGCACCTTTGGTACTATGTTTGATTGGTTAATTTATGAGGTTGTGGCAGCATGTCCAGGGCAATCCAACGAGGTTCACGACATTCGTAAATATGTATCACGTACAAAATAATTATTTTTGAGCTATGTGATTTGTTTTGTGGCCAAATTATGTTACGAATTTGGAAGGCGGAGAACGTGTCCGGGGACCTCTCCAACCTCTTCGGAGGATTATGTTATGTTATGGAGCGGACATCCAGTCCAAGAGTTGTGGTGATCCCTGCCAACTTAGTACTGCGGTTTAGTTTGATCAAACGATTTATATGTATGGACCACTTGCATTGAACATAACTCTACGCCAAATTATTTACGTTTACGAGTATGCATGACAAGTATGAAAATATGATTTTATGATTTTTATGAAATTGTTTATGCAGGAAAGTCGCGTTATACATATTTATGCTTATAATATTTTATGTATGTGCTAAGTTTAAATTGCATGGATTTTATTACGTATTATTCGTTATTTACGGTTTATGCATGCTGAGTCATTAGACTCACTAGACTTGATCGATGCAGATGATGTATTTGAGGAGGCGGTGATCAGTGACTATACTCAGGCCAGTGATAGTGCAAACCCGAGGACCTTGTAGTTTAAGTCATATTATAACGCGCGTTTTTAAATTATTTACTCTAACTTTTTATTTATTTGTATTGGTGACAAGCAAATTAAATTTATAATTTTTGTTAGACTATTTTTAAATTAAATTAGTAGTTAATAGATTTTGGGATTAATTGGATGTTGGTAATTTATTTTAAATGATAGAGTTTTAATATTAATTTTATTTTAGTATGAGTGGTGACCATTATTTTATTTTTAGAGTTATATTTTTAATAAATTATTTGCGAAAGAATTTGAAATTTTTTCGTAAATATTAAAATAATAATATTTTAAGACACGGTTTTTTACAACATTAATTCAAAATAATGCAATAAATAGATAATTGACAAATATGATGTACGGACAGAGAATGGTGGCTATATTCTATTCAAATATTTGTCGTACAAGTGACCACATGCTGTTGCACAATCATTTCACGGTGTGGGGAAATTATTTAAAGAATTTGAGTTCCCATTTTGATTCTGACTTTAATTCAACAATAATCAATTGCATGTCCCCATATCTCTTGTTTGAATTTTTTTATCATCATATTTTAGTTGGAAAACTATATTTTTGGTTTTATATTTTAGTTTTTCTGCTATTTTAATTTTATGAGTTGTCAAATTTTAATTTTAATCTTGTATTTTTTAATTTTTAGTAATATTATTCTTCTTTCATCGAAAATACTGACGTGAAACTACAAATGTCATCGTCATATCAGAAGCTAAAATTTCCAATCTGAAATAAACAAGATAACATACTAAGATTGAAATTTTACAACAAAAATGACCGAAATCATAAAAAGCTACTAAAAATTACAAGATCTGATACTCACAGGAAATTTAGGGCCCGTTTCCAATAAGTGTCACTAGTCCAGACGCAGGTTTTGAAATTACCCTGAGCCTGAAATCACAAATAAGATCGTTAGAAGGAGCCAGGAGGGTGTCCTGGCGTAGCCCCTCCGACGCTCAAGTCAGAGACTGAGGATATATGGGGGGAGCAGCTAAGGGTGCTGCTGAAAACAATATAGTGAATGCTAAATCATGCGCTCAAACCTGGTATTTTCCTGTGGGCTCTAGAGATGGGCCGGGAGTTTGGGCCTGATCTTGATGGGTTCATCCCTGGGGTATCAAGATCAAAAACGTAATTTTTCATATTTTAATTACATGTTTAAACTATGTTATGGTTTTGTTTTTCAAATGTAATTTAATTTAATTTAATAAATGTTATGGTTTTGTTTTTCAAATTTAATTTAATTTAATTTAATAAATGTATCATTCAATTGCTATCATTTGGCAGATCGAAGTACAACAATATCTTTATAGCTACAACATATTTAAATAAATTTTTTTTTATAGTTTTTCCTATAAAATCATCGAACTTGTACAATTAATTAAATATATTTTCATCCATTAATTGCATAGTTAATGGTCATTAGATATTTTATGAAAAAGAAAGTTTCTTTGAATATTAATTTGCATTTAAACAATACTTTGAAACAATTTTCTGAAGAGTTGACTTGTAAAAAATTATCCTCAATAGACACAATATTTATTTAATTTATTAAATACTTTTAATATTTATTTAGAATATTTGTATATAGCAAAAACAAATCTTTTAGACAAGTGAATACACACCCCAAAACCAGCCGATTTGAAATATTTTCTAAATACAAAAAATTGGGAAAATTAATATAACTTAAAGAAATTAATTGCTAAATAAAAAAACTTTGAGCAATTTATATATTTAATTAACCTCCAAAAATTGGGAGACCATAGACAAATGGCACCGGTGGAAAGGCGTCCACCGCGATGCTTACACGTCTAACTCATAAAATGTTACACGTAGCTAATTATCATAAGCCATATATAATAATAATTTTTTTAATTATATAAATTATCGTTAGCCATATGTAATAATAATTTTTAAAAAAAATCAAAATACTCTCTGGTCACAATTATATAGTCACGTTTGTTGGAAAAAAATAGTCAAATTAAATGACTTTTCGTACTGAGAGAGTTGATTCTTTTATCGTTAATTTTGAATCAAAATATTTTTGTGATATCAACCGTGACAATAATTATGAATATAAACGATACAAAGATTTTTACGTAAAAAACCCAAATTAGAAGGGAAAAAAAAAACCAAAATCTACCAAAAAAATCTCCACTATATCAAAAATTGGCGAAAACCATTTTTACAACAATAAGGTATAACAACAACTCTTTCTATAACAACTTAAGGAACACCGAGAACATCATGAATAATAATTCTTAAATAATATACTCAATCTCAATTTTGAAGTAGAATTCACACAGCTTTAATCATAATAAAAATTCTTTCTGACGTGGAAGATCGGATAATGTCGCAACTACATACCATACTAAAATTTATCTAAATGATTAGACTAAAGAACACTCAATTGCTTGTTTGTTACTTGTCTTGGGATAAATTGAATCAATGCATATGCGTAGCTATTTATAGGAAAAAAAAATTGGGGTTGATGAAGTAAGAAATGGTAATGGGAATTGTGAAGGTGTGAAACTATGAAAGGTTTTCAAGGTTGGTAGACTAACTTGCTTTGAAAAATTGGTTTGAACACAAAGATGAGGTTAGAATGTCAACAATTCTTCCCCTCAATCTCATTTCGTACAAACAGGCATGCCATATTTCTACAGTTTTTCTATCTCTAGATCCATACTAGCGGCAAATCCTAGAACAAATCTAATAGAGGACATCTTCATCACTGGTGAGAAAATTTCATCAAAATCAACACATATCTTCTGACTGAAACCCTTCACAACTATTCTTGCTTAGTACCTTAGCCGTTCCAGCCTTCAACCTATAAACCCATTTATGTTTAAGTGCTCTTTTTTTTGGTAGCTTTGTTAAGTCGTAGGTGTGATTTTCATTAAGCGATTGCATCTCATCTTTCATCTCTTCGATCCACTTATCTTTCTAGGTACTTGATACAACTTCTTTAAAACTTCTGGTTCTCCTCCATCATTGATCATCACATACTAATGTGAATTGTATCCACAAGGTATTCTTTGTCTAGTGGACCTTATTATCTATGTTTCTAAAGTTGGAGTTGAAGAGTTGTTTTGAGCATCAACTAAATCATCATGCTCAGTTTGTATATCTCTCCAGTGATCCTTAACTGTGGGAGGATGAACCGAATCTAGAATGATAGGAATTTTTGAACTAGATGATTGTGATTGTTTGTTGTGTTCTATATGAGAACCAATTTTATATTCAAGGAATATAACATTCCGGGTTCTAACAATCTTTTGATTCAATGGATCACATAATCTGTATCCGAACTATTCATGGTCATAACCCAAAAATATGCACTTTTTGGATTTGTCATCAAGTTTTAATCTTTCATAATTTGGTATATGAAAAAAAGCTTTGCAAACCAAACACTCTCAAATGTTTGTATAAGACATATTTCCCAGTCCAAACTCTGTGAGGAACATCACCATCTAACGAAGCTGATGGAGAAATGTTGATCAAATCAATTGTAATTCTCATAGCTTCGCCCCAAAAGAAATTGTGCAATTTGGAGTGTGATAATATACACATTATCCTTCACAAATTGTATTATTCATTCTCTCAGCTAGACAATTGTGCTGAGGGGTTTTTGGAACACTTTTATCAAGCCTAACACCGTGAGTTATATAGTATTGCTCAAACAAACACATGTATTCGCCACCGTCTTCGAAACAAATACACTTCAGTTTTTTTCCTGTTTATCTTTCAAATTTTGCCTAAAAATGATTAAACACGTCAAGGAAATAACCTTTAGATTTTAACGCAAAGTACCAGACCTTTCGGGAGAAATCATCAATGAAGGCCACAAAATATAGCACACCACCAAGAGTTCTATCTTTCATGTAACACAAATATGTGTGTGCTAACTCCAAGCGTGGAGTTTTTCTTGATCGGGAAAAACTTTGAAATGCAACTTCGTATTGTTTTCCGACCAAACAATCAACACATGTTTTCAAGTGCATAGCATATACTTCAAAGAGGAGTTTCTTCCTAGCCAAAGTTTCCATTTTTTTGGCTTATATGTCCAAGTCTCTTGTACCACAACTCAGTGTATGAGGTTTTTATAGATGCATTAACCTCTTCATTGGATATCTTTGCTTGAATGAGGTAAAGAGAATTATGCTTCATACTTCTAGTAATAATAAGAGATCATCTGGTGAGTTTTCATTTTTCTTCACCAAAGTGACTGGAACAACCATCATCATCAAGCTTGCCTGTAGAGATGATTTTAAGTAAAATATATGGAACATGTCGAACATCTTTGAGAATGAGATAACACCTTGTATCCATCTCCAATACAATGCTCCCCATACCAACGACCTCTGTCAAACCTTGATTGGTCATCCTAACTTTGCCAAAGTTTCCACTTGAGTAGGATGCAAACATATCTATGTGCTTAGTGATATGGTATGAATCTCCTAAGTCAATAATTCAATGTGTTTTCCGGTATGATATACTGATACATGCATCACCACCAAGAATGATAATATCTCCGTTAGATATAACTGTGGTTGTGTCTTTCTCTTCTGACTTTGTCTTGTTCCTTTGATCTCTCTTCTTTTTTCTACATTCTTTTTCTTAGTGGTTTTGTTTGGACCTCCACAATAATGGCACTTGAATTTTTTTCTAGTCTTGGACTTTCCCCTGAATTTGTCTCTTCCTTTATGAGACCATCTGGTGTAATTCTATCTCAATTATAAACGGTTTCTTTAACTAATACCTTAGTTTCAGAGTTGTCTTCTTGCTCCTTTCTTTTAGACTTTTAATTGAGAAGACAATCTTTGACTGTTTGTAATGTTAGTTTTCCATTAGTAGCAAAATTATTGAGCGACACCACAAGGGTATACCAACTATCTGGCAAGGAGCTCAATAATAATAGTGTCGTACTTTTGTCATCCAGGCTAATCTTCATGGTGATAGATTGGTTGATTAAACCCTGGTAAGCATTCAAATGTTCAGTCGTATTTGCACCTTCTTTGTATCTTAGTCAACAAGATTTATGATAATATAAGCTTTGTTCAATGTATTGTTTATCTCAAAAATATCTTCAATTTTGGTCCACAGAGTATTAGTTTTATCCTCGTTCGTGAAGTGGTGAAAGATAATGTATTCGATAAAAAGTCATATGAAACCAACTTTCCGATGCATTATAATCCATTATTCGTTTGATAGGTTTTCTGTTTGGCATTATCACCTAGTAGAAAAAACAGATCTTTGCAATATAGCAGGTCCAACATTCTTGCCTTCCATATGGAATAATTTGATATGTTGAGTTTAAACATCCCTCAAAAGATTTCTCCATGTATCCAAACGTGACTCTAATACCAATTTTTGAAAAATACAACCAAATTAAATGATTTTTCATACAACAGAAGAATTGATTCTTTTACATTTTAGTTATAATTTCGAATCAAAAATATTTTCATGATATCAACAGTGATAATAATTATGAAGAGAAACGACAAAAAGATTTTTACGTGAAAAACCCAAATTAGAGAAAAACTACGAGACCAAAGTTCGTCAAAAGAAATTTCCACTATATCATTAATGTGTACAAATCATTCTACAACAATAGAAGATAACAATTCTCCCTAGAATAGCATAAGGGACACCAAGAACTTCAAGAATGATAATTTTGGACACTCAATTTTACTTCTGAAGTGGAATTTATACAATTCTAATCACAATAGAAAATTCTTTCTGATGTGTAAGATCGGATAATGCCGCAACCACAGAGCATGTTAAAATTTATCTAAATGATTAGGCTAAATCACACTCAATTGTTTGCTTGTCGCTTTCCTTGTGATGGATTGAATCAATGCAACCATGGCTATTTATAGGAAAAAATTTGAGTTGGGGAAGTATGAAATAGTAATGTGAATGGGGAAGTGTGAAACCATGAATGGTTGCAAATCGTCCCTTACTTTTAAGACTTTAAAATGCTACTAAATTTTTTTTTTATATAAATATTTTCCTCCAACTTCAAAATCATCCAACATAAAAACTAATATTTTAAAACCTCAAATGCATAAAAAAAATCCATAAATCGTCAAACACAAAATCGTACATCAATTTTAAAATAATCCAAAAACTAAACTTCAAAATAAAGCATAAAATCTTTAAATAAGTAATCATCAAAAATCTTTTCTTTAAAATTTTAAATACTAAGCTAATGCGGAAAATAAATATCCCTCGGCACTGTACTGTTGGACCCGATCCACTCAACTGTCAGCACCTCCCTCAAAATTATCCTCACAAGCGACCATCCAAATCTAGTGAGTCTAATGACTCAACACGTTCTAAACATACGTAACAAATAATATATATATAGACACATGCATTTAAAAATCATACTTTTATTTAAAATAAGCTTGCGTAAAACTAGTAAGCATAAATAAATCATAAATCACTAAATCATAAAGCCTTTCATCATCGTATATCATTTTTGGGTGAAGTTTGATCCTTTAAAGTGACTATCTTTTATCATTTCATCATATGGTCGACTAATCAGTCTATATACACCAAGTACCTGGGGGCAGGACGTCAGCAACTCTCATCACTGGGCAGTGGCCAAATATGAAAATACGATCGTCGGGCTCTCTCTGGGGCTTTCTCCCGTAAACGAGCTCCCTCTGAGGCCTTTTATCTCATGATATCCCCACTTTTATCCTTTATGTCACAGCTAATTCAAATCCTTCAAAATATTTTTTTTTTCTTTTATTTATAAAATATGGTTTTCTTCCAAAAGTCGTAAAATAGCATTTTTCAGGAAAAATTGTACAGCCTTTGCATATATCATAAAAATATCATATTTTCATCATAAATATTTTAAAATATCATTTATCATGTATTATGATTCTTTGGGACACTGTTAGGCCTTTCAAACTACCCGGGACATAAAATGACCATTTTACCACTGAACACCGAACTTCTCGATTTTGACTTTTTCTTACTTTTATTGACTTGAACCTATCTCGAACCATCATAAAAGCTTAAATTTGACTTCTAATATTTTTCTTAGACGTAAACACGAGCCTTTCGATTTAAAATTTTAATAACTAAACTGTGAAGCGTTTTAAACCCGAATTAATTCAAAACTTACTATTTTTTCTCAAATTCTAAACATAAACTTTTCATCCCTAAACTACCCCCGTGAGTCATGTACCATCCCCCGTGAACCACGGTTTGAGCCCCATCTCTTTTCCTAGCCATTTTCGAACCTATTTCTCCCAAACCAAGCCGCGCACCTAAAACTCTCGAGCCACCCTCAAGCCACCTTGGACCAAACCACTTCTAGACCACCAACCACCCTCCTCGACCCTACTGGACCAGCCGCACCATCCCTTTCGCACCCAACAACCTAGCCGATGGGAACATCCCAAAACATGCAAAGAAAACCCTAACTTTCAAACCTCTACCATACACATCCTTCGCCATGGTCCAGCTTTCGTTTACCACTTAATTGACACTTTTTACAATCCATAAATGTCTCGTATTTGCAGCGATCCCCTTAGAATTCATAACACGTCTCATATATGCGTATTAACGTCAAAACTTTGAAAATAATCGCCAAAACGTTAAATAATTTGATCAATATAATTGTCATGCTTCAAAACATAAAAAACGCATATTATGATTTGAATAGTGCAAAAAAAAAAGTTTAGAAACATGTTTTTGAGTTTAAAACGCTCGAAATACGAATACCGAAGCGGCGGAACGTCGGTGACGAACGGAGGACGATTTCTACTTTTTTTTCTCGTCAAAACCCCACCAAAAACCCACCTTGGGATGCAAGGGAGTCGAGTGATCGTTGTAGGAAGGAAGAACGATGAAGAAAATCGAAGAACGAAGGAGAAAAAAAAATCGAAACTTCCTCTGCTTGCAAAGAAAAATCGGCTGTTGTTCCTTCAATTCTTACGTGAGTTGTGTGTGTGTGTTTCGAGAGGTGTGTGTGAGTTTAGGTTTGTGTGTGTGTTTAGGTTTAGGTTTAACTTATTTAAAAAAACAAAAAGACTTCTTAATTACATAATTAATGGGCTTAATCAACTCTAGTTTAATTAATAAATTAGGCCAATTAAGATTTATAAAATCATTAGGCCTCAAATTAAAACATTTAAAAATATCTATTTCCAAAAAAACCTCTTATAAAATACATAATTTCTTTGTTCCAACTAATTAATTTAAATTTGACCTTAAAAATATCGTAATTTTTAAATTATTTAAAATAAATATTTTCTTAACTAAACATTTAGCTTTTAAATCTTTAACACCTTAATCGTCTTTGGTCTTCCGTCCCTGGCCAACCACCGATATTCGTCTGAAAATCTTTAAATTATGCCATCAAGAAAAATTACACAATTAATCATTTAGTTACTCAAAATATATCATTCATGCATCCAAAATCATTTAAATAAAATATTTTAGCAATTTAATAATTTTATACATGCGGTCTACGCGGACTGATTTTCGGGCGTTATAGGTTTGTTATTCAAGGTTAGTGATAGGATCGATTAACTGGTGAGAGAGTGTTTAGAAGTAGGGGTTGAATAAACACTCACGATTTTCACAATCTTTTCGAATGTTGAGTCAGTTTAGTGACAAACTGAAACTCGGAATCTTGTCATTCGATATCAATCAGTTAACACTAAAGTGCGGAAATAAACTGACTAATAGATAGAATAAAAACTGAATTAAGAACACACGATATTTTATGGATGTTCGGATATTTCAATTACTCCTACGTCACCCCTTCTATCACAAGGATATGATATTCACTAAAAAACTTTGATCGATACAAGCACTTGTACATACCCACTTTAGTTTGGACTTAACAATTCCAAAACTGAAACTCTTAGTTTACAAAATATTTCACAGTACTCAACTGGATTTAGCACAACTGATCTCTTAAGATCGAGTTTTACAACAGTAATAATTTGTGCTAGTAAGCTCGAAAAGTAGCCTAGAATGTTACGAATATATCTGATAAGTGTGAGCTTCTGATTTTTGAATATGAGCGAGATTTTCAACAGAGTAACAGCAAGTTGATAGAATAGTGAATCGTTGTTGTAGTTCGGGTAACTTTTCTCATCTGTTCTCCTCTGCTATTTATAGGTTTCTCTTCAACGGTAATAATCAATGTAATTTGAATCCTTATATTCGTTGATTGCCACGTCAATATTCTTCTGACATTCGAACACTGCAGATTTCTGATATGCGGCGTTCCCACTCTCTGCTTTGTACTGTTGTTGGTTGAATGTCCTTATCGTTAACTGATGACGTGTACAGCTGAAGGATCAGTTGATAAGCAATAGCTGATAAGCTCACAACTGAATGTAGCAACTAATCAGTTTCCAACTGATCAATCAGTTGTCTGCGTAAGTTCAGTTCAGCTGGTTCAGTTGCCTTTGTTAATCTGCGCATTAATCTTCAGTTAAAGGCAACTGTCAGTTTGAGTATTTGTTCAGTTATTGTCAAACTTCTTGATCAGTTAATCTTATCGATTAAGCACTCAGTTTGTCAAACAACCGAAATTTAGTTTCCAACAATTTTTCCCTTTTAGGTGTTTGACAAAACTTGGAATAAATGAACTGAACTCAAAAATAATCTTCGTACTCTTTGTAGATAAAATAATTCTCTCTATGTACAGATTCGTACAAAGAATAAAAGAATGAAATAATCTTCAGAAATCTGCCATAATCTTCAATTTCTAACTAAAGTCAGTTGATTACTTCTTTTGATCTCCATCTTCCCTTTTTTTGTCAAACGCATCTACCTTTTTGAATAATTTGTGAACATCCAAGGAAACGTTTGATACAGCATTAAGCACAATCTCCTGCAGTAAATCCATCTTTTTGGTGACAGTCTTTTCCAGAAAATCAAAGCGTCTTCCGACTAAGGCTTGAGTTTGGAAGTGAGCTTCAGTCGACACTTTGTCTTTTCTAATTTCTTCCATCTAGAGAAATAGTGAAGTCACATTCTCTTGGATTTGCTGTATTCTTCCCGTAGTAAACTCATGTTAAGAGTTGAGCTTCAAGGAATGCGCAAGCTGGGTTGACTGGATGTTAGAAATGGCATTCATCATACTGACGAGATTATTCTGAACAGATTGGATTTCTTCAAACAGGGATTCAGTATCCATTGATGTACTAGGAGACATGGCTCCAGAGGTTTCTGGTATCTGCTCCCTTTCTTCTTGATTAAAGATCACCAAAGATCTGTCAGTTGTATCAGTTTCAAGCATCCCTATTTCTGAAACATCTTCATGTAAGACTTCCTGTTGAAGTTGTGGAGGAGAGGAAAGATTAGGATCATTAGTCGTACTGATTGGGTCTTCAGTTTGCTGATCAGTTGAAATAGATTTTTGTTCAGTTTGTAGCGCAGCTGATTCACAAACTAGTTCTTTAGTTGGTTGAGCGGCTGAAGCTTTGACTAGCTCTTCAGATGGCACTTCTTCAGTTTCAACTAAGTGCAGGTGAGCCTCTTCAGTTTCTTCAAGAACTGCTTGTTCAGTCATGGTAGCTGACTGAACTGGCTCTACAGTCTCTTCAAAAATAGCCTATTCGACTGGTTCTTCAGTCTGAATGACTGGTTCTTCAGTTGCAAAAATTTCTTCAACTGCTCTATTAGTATCCAGCTGAATATCAGTGGTTATTGATTTGATAGCCTCGTCAAGATTTGCCAGTGATAACTCAGCATCAGAATAAAGTTTAAGTCCAGCAGTTGATGATGGAGGTGTAGAAGAAGATTGTTGCGCATCAGTTGTAGAAGGAGCAGTTGCTTGCTGAGAAGATTTAGCAACTGGGTCCTTGGTTGGCTCTTGAACTGATTGTTCAGCTTGCTCTTCTGATGAAGGATCTTGGGAATCTGCCGGAATAATCAGTTCTTTGTCCAGTTCCCAGTGTTTGATCTCCGTCTGTAGCCCGATAAGATCCATTTCCAGTTGAGTATAGACAGCTCTGTCATTGTAGGCATTTGGGCTGGTAGGATCATAATTCGAGCGTAACTGAGCAACCATTTTGGATAACTGTTTGGCTCGTATTTGATCGAAAAAATATTTCTCGCGTTGCAAAGCATGTACAATTGAAGCAGCTTTGACCACCTTCAGAACAGCCTTTTCCATGTCAATAAATTTCTTCAGAACTGATTTTTTCTGAAGTTTCTTTGTAAAAACTTTAGTTCTGAATCTGACCCATTCCTTGTAAATTTTCAGCTTATCCATGGAAAATTCATTGATCTCTTTCCAGATAAGATCAATGTGTGTCTGTACTGTGTTGGTTGGCCGGGACTCTTCTTTCAACTTCCCCTTGTCTTTAAGATCAGTCAGGACATGAGGAATACTCAGCCCTGATGAGGTTGCATCAATTCTTTCTGCAATTACTACCCCCTTGGGTCTGGCAAAAGATAGAATGGTGAAGCCAGAAATAGTGATCAATGGAGCCTTGACCTTAGTCGATTTCTTCTTATCACCAGATTCGGTGATCTTCTTCTTCTTCGACTGGTCAGCAGAAATAGGTAACTGAACCTCAGTTGATGGTTCAGTTGGTACAGCTCTCAGAGGTGTAGCCTGAATAGGTTGTTGAGCTTCTGACTGAATCAGCCTTTCAATTGGGATGGTCCCAACTGCAGCAGCTGGTTTGGAATTCAGAGTCCTGGGCTTTTTGGTGATTTTGGGTGAAGTATTTTTCTCAAAATCAGACTCACTGACAATCAGTTTTCTCTTGATTGTCTTCTTCTGAGTTGTCTTCTTGGTTTTCTGAGTATATTTGAGGGCTTCCTGCATCCCGATTTCCTTCTTCACCTTCAAAAATTGCTCAGGAGATATGTCCAGTTTGAGCTTTGGTGGCTGGACATTCTTGGCATTGAAGATTTTGAGCTTGGATGATCTTTCAGAATCATCATCCACCAACCCCTTGAATTTCAGCAAATAGCTGAGCTCCACTGTATATCCCTTTGATTGCTTGGACGACTGAAACATGTTCTTCAGAATGTTGAATATGATATTCTTCTAGTTCAGTCTCCTGTCAGCCATAATAGCTGTCATAGCTTGAAATTTCTCCATCGTAAGAGCAGCAAAGGATCCTGCCTTCGCTAATAGCCCTTTGGCTACAATATCAGCCAGAAACTGAACTTCTGGATTTAGTTCTTTCTTTGGATCGGAAACTTTGATTTTCCGTCCATCAGCAGAAAGTAGAGTTTGCATTTCGTCAACATCAGATGCCTTTACCTCTGATATATTTTCTAGCGCATCAGAAGGCAGCTGAAATAGGTTACTGAAGAAGTCCTCATCAATGATGAGTAGCTGACCATTGACAGTACTTGCGATATCGCCAGTAGTATTGATGTAGCCATTGGCGTAAAGATCCTGAATCTCCTTAGGGTAGATCTCTTGAGAAGATAATCCCAAAAATGGTTTGAGTTCAACTGCTTCCAGTTTGTTGAATATGTTCTTTACTGCTTCATCTGGAACAGTCATAATCGAGGCAAAATTGATTGCCATGGCATTCAAAAAGTGAGCTGGTACTTGATTTGCCATTGGATAAACTGATTTTTTGCGAGAGAGAATGCTTTGAAATTAGGTATGCTCTGTTGATCGAGATAAGCGTAAAAGAAAACTGAATTGGAACGGGTGTAGTACATATTGTATGTGACGATTCAAATTTTGGACACGTGTCAATCCAAGAAAATTTAAATAAAAACGTGTGTCCGTGTGATGAAAACATGTGTAGAATATAAATGGATCACGTGGGTCCACGTTTCAAAGTACTTTTAATGGAAGACAGCATTAAATGCGTAATCAATCAGTCACATCACTTAATATAGAATATTATACGATTAATCAGTTAACTTATTGGAGAAGATCAGTTAGGTCAGCAACTGAATGACCAGTTGGAAACTGAGTCAGTTCAGTTGAAGACCAACTGACTGTTGTCTTCTCAGTTAACTTATTAAATCCGATATTCCCCTTTAATAAATGCATATAAATAAAAGAAAGGGTAAGAAAAATTCGGTCTGAATAAGTCAAAAGCTTTCAGTTGACTTGAATCTCTTCGTCTTCTTCTATTTCTACGATAACAGCCTGTCTATAAATAAGATCAAAGACTTTAGGTGATAACCAGTAAGCACACATGGCTGGTTCAAGTAATTCCAATGTCCCTGTTTCTGCATCAACACTCCGACGTTTGGAAAGATTGAAGAAAATCATCTAAGAGTATGTCTTGTTAAAGGTTATGTCTTCTTGGATCAAATTTCAAGATCTCCAGACCATTCATCTCAATGGTTTAGCTCCTACTGCCACCCAAAGGGCAACAACAAGGAAATACAAAAGGCGTTTTGAAGTCAACCACATTTCAGAGCTTGCCACTGATCAAGTTCTATTGCATGTGATTCTGTGGAAGGAGTGACATCAGCTTGAAAAGATCTCCTCTTCAGAATCCTTCAGAAGACTTAATTGCCATGATATGTTCAATTGGATTTCCATTTGGCAAGATGATGTTGAGAGAGAACTGAATCGTGTAACTTGGTTTAGGTTTTATTCGCAATAAAATCATGTTACGATTCATTGTTGTTGTTTCTTTTCTTATCTCCAAAACTAACTGGCATCAGTTGGACAAACAGAGAGCTAACTGAATAAGGTAACTGATAAGTGATTAATTGGCATCAGTTGACAAACAGTTAACTAACTGAATACAGTAACTGATAAATGACTAACTGAATGAACATCAACTGGCATATCAACAATAAGACTTATATAATTAAGACAAGTTAATTAAACCAAGAATATTGCGAAAGTGAGAAAACTTAGTCTCTGACAATGGTTTGGTGAAAATGTCAACAGCTTGTTGTTCAGTTGACACATATTCCAATCTGATTGCTTTCTCCAGAGCATGATCTCTGATGAAATGATGCCTGACATCAATGTGCTTTGTCCTTGAGTGAAGAACTGGATTGTATGTGATCGTAATTGTGCTTGTATTATCACAAAATATGGGAGATTCTTTTGCATCGAATCCATAATCTTTCAGTTGTTGCTAAATCCAGAGCAGTTGGGCACAGCAGCTTCCAGCAGCAAGATATTCTGCTTCAGTTGTGGAAGTAGCTATGGATGTTTGCTTCTTGCTGAACCATGAGATCAGTCTGTCTCCTAGAAACTGACAAGATCCACTGGTGCTTTTAAGATCTAGCTTACATCATGCATAATCTGCATTTGAATATCCAACTAAATTGAAAGAAGAGTCATTAGCATACCATAATCCCACATTTTGTGTGCCTTTAAGATATTTTAAAATACGTTTGGCAGCTGAAAAATGCGATTGCTTTGGATTTGCTTGAAATCTAGCACACATACACACAGCAAATACAATATCATGACGACTAGCAGTTAGATACAATAATGAACCTATTAAACCTCTGTAGAGTGTCGTCTCAACTGATATTCTCCCTTGATCATTATCGAGTTTAACTGATGAACTCATGGGAGTATTTGTAGCTGAACATGTTTCCATGCCAAATTTCTTGAGCAATTCCTTTGTATACTTGGTCTGACTGATATAAATACCAGTTTCTAGTTGCTTCACTTGCAGACCGAGGAAAAATGTCAGTTCACCCATCATACTCATCTCAAATTTGTCCTGCATTAACGTGGCAAACTTCTCACATAATTTGGGGTTAGTTGACCCAAATATAATATCATCAACATAAATTTGCACAAGTAAAATGTGATCATTCTTAGAAAATTTGAACAAAGTCTTGCCAACTGATCCAATAGTAAAATCATGATCAGTTAGAAATTTTGAAAGTGTCTCATACCAAGCTCTTGGAGCTTGTTTAAGACCATATAAAGCTTTGTTCAAAGGATATACATGATCAGGAAAAAAGTGATTGATAAAACCTGAAGATTGTTCAACATAAACTTCTTCATGTAACTGACCATTCAAAAATGCACTCTTCACGTCCATCTCATATACTTTAAAGTTCTTGAATGATGCATAGGCAAGGAACATTCTGATTGCTTCCAGTCTTGCAACTGGTGCATTCGTTTCATCGTAGTCAATTCCTTCTTCTTGCATGTATCCTTGTGCTACAAGTCTTGCTTTGCTGCATGCAACTGAACCATATTCGTTTAGTTTGTTTCTGAATACCCATTTTATACATATAATAGTTTTACAAACTGGTCTTGGAACTAAGTTCCAGACCTTGTTATGTGTAAACTTATTTAGCTCCTCTTGCAATGCATTTATCCAGTTAAAATCAGCAAGAGCTTCATCAGTTTTCTTTGGTTTCAGTTGTGAACAAAAGCAGAATGAATAAATAAGTTAAGCATTTGGTTTCGAGTTCTTACTGGATCAGATGGATTACCAATCACTAATTCTGGAGGATGTGATTTCTTCCATCTGTACTCAGCATTTGTTGCATCCATATCAGCAACTGCTTCAGTTGGCAACTGAATGTTTTCTTCAGTTTCAGTTTTCAGTTGGAGCTGTATCAGTTGGTAACTGAATATTATCAATATGCTCCACTAACTGATTATCAGGAACAAATTCATGTTCAACTTATTGATCCAGTACTTCTAGTTCAGGTGTTTGAAGGATGTTTCGATTGATATGACTCTCTTCTTCATTTTCATCCTCCAAATTGATATTTGTAAATCGATCAACTAGCTCAACTGGATCAGTTGGCTTATCAGTTAGCACAGATTCATCAAATACAACATGTATAGATTCTTCAACATTTAAAGTGCTTTTATTAAAGACTCTATAAGCTTTACTAACTGATGAATATCCAAGAAATATTCCTTCTGCAGATTTAGCATCAAAGACTTTTAAATGATTTTTGCCATTATCAAGAAGGTAACATCTGCAGCCGAATATTTTGAAATATGAAACCACACTTTTTCGTCCATGCCAGATCTCATATGGTGTTTTCACATGATTCTTATTAATCATTGATCTGTTCTGAGTGTAACATGCAGTATTTACTGCTTCTATTCAAAATCTTTGAGAAATACCAGAATCAGCAAGCATTGTTCTAGCAGCTTCTTTAAGGGTCCGATTTCTTCTCTCAGCTACACTATTTTGTTGAGGGCTTCTAGCTGCTGAGAGCTCATGCTTGATCCCAGTATTTTCTAAAAATGTTGAAAATTTTTTATTGATGGATTCAGTCCCTCTATAAGACCTTATTCGATCAATCCCAACTGATTTTTCATTTAATAATCTTTTGAAGAGTTTAATCAGTTGTGCAGCAGTTTGGTCTTTGGATTTGAGAAATATAACCCAAGAAAATCTTGAAAAATCATCCACAACCACTAAGGTGTATTTCATTCCCCCTAAACTCATGACCGGTATTGGACCAAAAAGATCCATATGTAACAGTTCTAAGCATCGGGAAGATGATTTACAACCCTTGTTTTTGAATGAAGATCTTGTTTGCTTAACAAACTGACATGCTAAACAAACTTTATCTTTTGAAAAATCTATTTTGGGCAAACCAGTTACAAGATCATGGTTACTCAGATAGGCAATAGATTTAAAGTTTAAGTGGTTCAACCTCTTATGCCACAACCAGTTTCTAGAAGATTTGGAAGCAATGAAACAAACTAGTGCATAAGGTTGATCAGTCCAACTGACTTTGTAAGTATTTTCACAATGATTGCCAGTTAGGAGGACCTTATCAGTTGAGTCTATAACTGAACAAGTGCGTTTGTCAAACTGAACTGAGAAATTATTGTCGCATAACTGACTGATGCTAATCAAGTTATACTTCAAATTCTCAACTAGTAAAACATCTTTGACAGTAAAGTTACCATGGATAAGCTTACCCTTACCCACAGTTTTACCTTTGGAGTTGTTTTCAAAACTGATGTGTGGACCATCATATTTGATCAGTTGGGATAGCAAACTTGCATCCCCTGTCATATGTCGTGAGCTTCCACTGTCTAGATACCAAGTGGATTCTTTGTTTGTACCTGTCACCTGCAATCACACACAGTATATGATCTTGGTACCCATATTCAATTGGGACCCAAACTGATTAGTCCTTTAGGAACCCAGACTTGAACCAGTCTAACTGACTTTCCAGTTGATGTGTTCCAAATAGTTTTTCTCGACTTTTGGGTATTAAGTGTGTGGTGTGAGGAAGAAATAGTATGATTTGTACCATTTTTCAACTGACTGCTCTTTTGATACCGTTTCTGAACTGGCTTACAGTTGTAGTAATTGTAATAGCCATTCCTTGAGTACTGATTTTTGTAACTGAATCGTTTAGGTGACCAATTTCTTGAATCAGTTGAACTCTCATAGCTATATCCAATTCCATACCGTTTGGATCTATTCTTAATTTCAGTCGATTGAACAGTTGGTTTACTTGGTTCTGAGAATTCATTTACCATAGTTGATTTTACAAAGGTAATGTGCTTTCCTTTGTTTTCATTCAACCTTGGCTGTGTATCACTTGCAGAATTTTCAACATGACTGTTAAAGCTTAAACCAGTTTTATCATCAACTGATTTTTGTGAATTATGCATTTCAGTCAATGTAACTGAAGACTTGTTCCAAGCTTGAATTAGTTCAGTATGTTTTGAAATTTCAGTTTTTAACTGATATATCAAAGTTTAGTTCTCAATCATTTTAGCCTTTTGCTTTGCAATCTCCCTTTTTAAACTCAACACATCAACTGACTCATCAGTTTCAGTTTTGTTATCATTGGGATCATTTTTGTTCAGCTCTGACCTTCTCAAATGATTGAGCAAGTTTGTGATACTCATTTACCATGTCATGCAGTGTGGTAATGAGTTCCTCACGAGTGAAATCAGTAGAGCTAAAGTCAAATACCTGTTCACTTGTTGACTCCAGTTCAGCATCATCTGCCATTAAGCACTTGACTTCTTCTTCATCATCACTTGAACTGATTGGAATTCATGTTCTGACTCCTCACTGTCAGTTTCGCCCACTTTGACTTACTCTCCTCAGCTGGAAGCACCTCATGTTTCTTTCTGAGAGATTTCTTGTCATCCTTGGTTCTTCTTCTGTGCTCATAGGGCTTCTTTCCCTTTTCAATTGATCCTAGACTGTCCTTCTTTGTCTTGGGACAGTCAACAATGAAATGACCAGTCTTGTCACAGCTGTAGCAAATATAAGGTTCTTCTTTGGAGTGATTTTTCTGATATTGTTTCTGGAAGTTTCCTTGATTCCTTCGCATGAATCTTCCAAATTTCTTGATGAACAATGACATTGCGTCATCACTCATTTTATCAGCAGATTTGTCAACTGAACCAGTTGGTTCCATGTTGACAGCAGTTAAAGCAGCCGTGACATTTGATGTAGAAGGTTCCCCTTCTCTGGTTTGTAGTTCAAACTCGTATGCCTTTAGATCAGCGAACAAATCATGAAGTTCGACCTTGTTATGGTCCTTTGATTCACGCATAGCCATGGTCTTGAAGTCCCACTCTTTGGAAAGACCTCTGCCACTTTTAGAACTACTTCTTTGTTAGAATACACATTTCCCAGTGCATTCAACTCGTTTATAATACCGCTGATCCTTTCATCGTATTCATGCATGGATTCTCCAACCTTCATTTTGATGTTGTCAAATTTCTGAACTGCAACCGATAGCTTGTTCTCCTTAGTTTTCTCGTTTCCTTCACAAAACTGAATCAGTTTCTCCCACATCTCTTTAGCGGTTTTGCACATTTTGATTTTGCTGAAAGTGATTTTATCCAGTGTTTTATATAATATGTCCTTAGCCACATTGTCAAGGTTGGCTTTCCTCTTATCTTCAGTTGTCCATTCTTCTCTGAACTTTTCAACTCGATGTGGTGCCCCTTCAGTTATGGCAACTGCTGTGTTTGCTTTTAATATCTTCATGGGTCCATCAGTAATGATGTACCACATATCGTCATCTTGTGCAGCTAAATGAGCCTGCATTCTTATTTTCCATTCGTCGAAATCTTCTCTAGAGAACATATGAATTTTATTGAACGAAGACATGATAATCCGTTTTGTAGATAAGAATATTCAGGGACAAGATTCAACCGCTCTGATATCACTTGACAGGATCGATTAACTGGTGAAAGAGTTTTTAAAAGGGGGGTTGAATAAACACTCACGATTTTCACAATCTTTTCGAATGTTGAGTCAGTTTAGTGACAAACTGAAACTCGGAATCTTGTCAGTTGATATCAATCAGTTAACAATAAAGTGCGAAAATAAACTGACTGATAGATAGAATAAAAACTGAATTAAGAACACACGAGATTTTATGGATGTTCGGATATTTCAAACACTCCTACGTCACCCCTTCTATCACAAGGATAGGATATCTACTAAAAGACTTTGATCGATACAAGCACTTGTACAGACCCACTTCAGTTTGGACTTAACAGTGCCAAAACTGAAACTCTTAGTTTACAAAATATTTCACGATACTCAACTGGATTTAGCACAACTGATCTCTTAAGATCGAGTTTTACAACAGCAATAATTTGTGCTAGTAAGCTCGAAAAATAGCCTAGAATGCTACGAATATATCTTATAAGTTGAGTTTCTGATTTTTGAATATGAGCGAGAATTTCAGCAGAGTAACAGCAAGGTTGATAGAATAGTGAATCGTTGTTGTAGTTCGGGTAACCTTTCTCAGCTGTACCCCTACTATTTATAGGCTTCTCTTCAACGGTAATAATCAATGTAATTTGAATCTTTATATCCGTTGATTGCCACGTCAATATTCTTCCGACATTCGTACACTGCAGCTTTCTGATATGCGGCGTTCCCACTCTCTGCTTTGTACTGTTGTCGGTTGAATGTCCTTATCGTTAACTGATGACATGTACGGCTGAAGGATCAGTTGATAAGCAACAGCTGATAAGCTCACAACTAAATGTAGCAACTGATCAGTTTCCAACTGATCAGTCAGTTGTCTGCGTAAGTTCAGTTCAGCTAGTTCAGTTGACTTTGTTAATTTGCGCATTAATCTTCAGTTGAAGGCAACTGTCAGTTTGAATATTTGTTCAGTTATTATCAAACTTCTTGATCAATTAATCTTATCGATTAAGCACTCATTTTGTCAAACAACCGAAATTTAGTTTCCAACAGTTAGCTAGTGTAAGATGAGGTTTGAATATCAACGACGTTTCTTTTGTTTGTTCCAAATATATGCTTATATATATTTTATATCGAGAATTTTATCTTAAAATAAATAGGGGTGATAAATATTTACTTAAATAAGGATTAAAATTTATTATTTAATAAAATGAGATACGAAATAAGTTTGGGGAAAAAACTGAGAAGTGAAAAGTAGTTTGCAAATTTGACGTGGATTTGTGGACTGAGAAATAGGTTAGTGGCCAGTGGTATTCTCACATTTGTTTTGGTTTTGTGAAATTTCGGAAGTTGTGAAAATTACTTTAATGTTTTGCTTGTTAAATACCATTTGAATTTATTATTAGAGAATGACAATTTAGCCTCAGCACTTAATTGATTATAATAATTTTTCTAAGGAATTGAGTATTGAGACATCTATGTATACATAAAAGTAGAGTTGTCTGTTAAATTTAATAAAATACTGTCAAAATGTATTTGATAGAAAAAGAAATAATTATACATGTTCATCACGAAAATTGCGGGGCGTGCCAGGCACGTAATCGTACCAAATATAGAATGATCTGACTTCTTTGTCAAGCGTTGTGTGTCCCAATTCAATCGTGAGTTCTAATTCCCTTGGAATGGCTTCAAAGCGAAAAAGTATAAATTGAGGAATATGATGAAATTATAGAGAAAATCCATTAACAACATCAAATTTAACCACGTTGTTATGAACATGAACAACATTTTTACAAAAAAGTTGAAAGAATATGTAAAAAATTCAAGAAACTTGACGGCTGATAATTGAAATAAACATACATAGAATTGAGAGAATTCTGTAGAGCTTTATTGTAGATTTTGTGTTGATTTTTGTCGTGTCCTCATTCTGATTCTTCTTTCTGTTTTTTGTTGCACTCCACAGAGAAGTTCTGACCATATTCAATGATCGTTCATGATGCGCCGTGGATCACCTCTTCCATCGTGGTTTTCAACTTACATCTTTTTGGACTCGTCCATTGGGCCTCTCCACATTCTGCAGGCTTCTTATTGTTAATAGGCTTCTAAGATTTGGGCTAAACAACTGCCCCTAGTCAATTTGGGCCAATGGCCAATTTGGCCCATATGGGCTATTTGGCTAATTTGACCAATTCAGCCTAGTGGGCTGAGTTGGCTATGTCTTTGCTTTGTTTGGTCTTCTAGCTATTCAGAGCTCAGCGTAGAATCATATGGTTGAAAGGAATGGTTCTACGAACTTGAAGAAGAATTGACAGCTGAAACGCATGTTCTTCTTCCAACAGATTAAATCCAAGTGTGCATTTCCTGAAACCTTATCTCTTTCTTCCTCATTTCCTTCCCCCAAATCTCCATTGACGCCCATCGATCTTCCGAAGAAACCGCCGATTACATCGCCTTTGTGATGCTATCCAAGTTTCTGCAAATTTTCATCATCAATCTCCTTTACATCAAGCCACACCTTCTCAAGCTAGGTATATTTCACCATTTTTCCCAATCCTCCATCACGAAAACATTGTAGAATATGTCACATTTCATGCTCCACTCAAGGTGTTTGTGCATATGTCTGAATGAGTTTTTTAATGAGTAACACCTTGGAACACCCACTGCTTGCACCTCAACAGAGCGACTCCCTTAGTGTGTATATTCAGAGCTTGATCTATAGCTTGTGGAACTTATGTAATCTTCCATGTGCTTACAAGAAATGAGCCAGCACAAAGAATTGTGATGCTCTAACAAATTCACTGAGGATGAGATCCTATTTCTGGAATTTTGGCAAGCCATAAACTCAAAATGGCAAGATTCATTCTATCTCACAAAGAAGTGACAAGTGCCACATCAATGACAACATATAGCACACACAAAGCATAGTTTTGTTGATCAACAATCCATTATTTCTCATGTGGTTCTCATTTATTTTTCAGGAAACATGGTTGGAGAAATCGAGCATTTGAGAATCTCATAGGCCAATGCAAGAAAGTACCTTAAAAACCAATAGAGATGGAAAACCCTCATGGTAGTGTAGCTTGCCAATCCGAAAGAAAATTACCAAGCTTTGATGAATATCTCTGCAAGCGGCTGAGCATATATGTATGGAGTGTCATGCACATTGAGAGGAAATAAAATACATAGGTAAGGGACAATAGATGTACTTTTTTTGCACTTATTTTCCATGGTTTGACAAGTGTCTTTATGATGTGTAGACTTGAAAAAGTGGCTTGAAAGCCAAACTTTGTTATTAGAAACATGTTGTTTACCTTATACATGCTGCTTGGGATTTGTTTATATGTATTTGTATTTTTGTCATTTAACATTTACAAGGGAAACTTTGCCAAAATTTTCTAAAAACTATACAAACGGAAAAAAAACTTGTTTTTTTCAACATTGATGCAAACATGGCGGGTCAACACTGCTTGTTACCAACCAACTGTTAAACAACATTTTTCAAACAATACTTCCCAAAGTTTCAAGATATGCAATAAACAAACTTCACTTTTCCATCAATTTGGCCAACCAACACAACAAATATTCTTCTCAAAATACATCAACTACATCGGATTCTATGAGCAATCATTTTATTTACTCACAAATGCTCCATCATTATTTACAAACAACTTCAGTAAGGAATGGCTTAAAAGCCTATTCCTCACATATTTACATAAACTTTTTATGATTCAATATGACAAAACTAACCAAAGTGGCCATCCAGCCTACTTTGTACAATACTTCTCATCTATTCCATCTTTATGAACCATTTGTTTCTGGCTGTCGATCTTTCATCTGAGTCGGAGCTAAGATTAAATCCTCCATTTGTAACTCTTCTTCATCGCTACCTCCACATTCCTCCTCAAATATTATTTCAGCTTCATCGATATCCCACAACTCCTGAGACTGCATTTCGTTCACCAGGTGCTGCATTTTGGCTTTCCACTCAGAAGCTGCATCGACTTCCATCTCTTCTTTAGTGAACTTAGTCATCGAACTCCTCGATAATAGGTCGGACCATGGGTCTAGTAGAGACCATGGCAATAGGTTTGAGAACCTTCTCAACTGCTTCTTTAACCTTTTGAGTGTCCATGTACACTGCTCCTGGTTGTCCATGCACCTTGTAGTTACGAAACTTAATTTGACCAAAAGCTCCATCATAATATCTAGCTTCCACGGCATTGGAATTAGATTGATATGGCTGTGAATCAACATGTACCACTTCAAACTCATCCACTTTCCACATTAACAATAATTGGTGCATGGAGAATGGCACACAATGATTGGTATGAATCCAATCCCTCCCAAACAAAGCATGGAAGCTAGCACTGGAATTGACCACGAAAAAGGCTGACAGAGAGGATCGAGACCCTACACTAACATTTGCTGGTAAAAATCCCAAGGTTTAGTTGGATTCTCCAATAAAAGCTGCCACATAGACTTCTGTCGGAATCAAGTCTTCCACACCTTTCCCCAACTTCTGCAGAATTATGTGGGGTAGAATATTGACAGCAGATCCATTATCTATCAATATTCTAGACACATGTTTTCCATTAACATGCGCCATGATATAA
The DNA here is from genome assembly GCF_012295235.1 of Primulina huaijiensis. NCBI lineage: Eukaryota > Viridiplantae > Streptophyta > Magnoliopsida > Lamiales > Gesneriaceae > Primulina > Primulina huaijiensis. The sequence goes on along the minus strand of NC_133322.1, from coordinate 14,167,508 downwards.
AGTGGTTTGATATGACTAGTCATTTCATTGGTAGGCTTCTTCATAACCACTCTTTTCTCTTAATCAACAAGAACTCCAACACAATCTTTCGAAACATTAATCTGGACGGAATCTGTAGCAATTTCATTTCCCATAAAGCCACCAGACCCAAACATTCTTTTGTCTTTGAACTCATCTGGTAACATTAATGAGCTTGTGGCACACTCAAATGAGACAAGAATATGCCCTACCTTGAAGTTAGCTTTCTTGACGACGTTACTATCTTCCTCCGATAGCAAGTCATCACCTTCCTCTTCTTTATCTTCAGTAGCCTTCCTGTCGAACTTCTTCTTCTTTTTAAATGATTCTTCCACTTTCAATCTTCGCCCCGTAGCTTTTTCTCTTTTTTGGGTTCGAGAAAGCGGCGTTGGAAACTTTGGATGTTCCACACGTCTCCATTGTCTGTTGGGAGTTACCATCGGAGGAACAACAAAAAAGGAATTCCTTTCATATTTTTTATGATCATTCGGGAATGGAGACCCCTGAAGTATCTCTTGGGATGACTGCTGGTTATATTTTCTTTCACCATTCCTGATTTTAGTAGACGAGCTTCCCTCAAGGTAAGAGTTCACCGGCCTCTTGGCCATGGATTTCCCATCATACCTCCCATTCCCCCTTCTGTACGACATATTCCCCTTGCTGTAATGATGATCTCTTTCGTGAAAAGTTTCTATTCTTCAGCCTTTGACATCAAATATCATCTTACTGAGTACCCAACACTTCTTTATAGTAACTCTTGGCCGGAAGGATCTGTTTCCAACTACATTCCTCTTCTCATTGATTAGAAATCGCAAGTCGGTATTATTCACATTCACGTTAGCTACAGGTGTAAAAAGGTCTTCATCCACTATCATTGTCTCTTTTTTCTCAGAGAATCTCAGGATTCCCTTGTTGATTCTCTCTTGCAGAACATTTTAAAAGCCCAACAAACATTAGTATTATGGTTGAAGGAATTATGATACTTACAGTAGTCTCTTTCCTTGATCTCTTATCTGGTTGGTACTTTATGATCTCGGGGAAGGTTGTGAATTTTTCCTTCAGCAAATGATCAAAAAAAATTCCATCTTTGATGCAACAAAGGTATAAGGCATTTGAACTGGAGAAGCATTTTTTCTGGGAAACTCTTCATTTTTGCGCTTTAATAACGGGATTGTACGCAATCCAGAACTTGCCACTTCTGCCAAGGTGACTTCTTCAACTTCTTGGAAGTAAGAGCCAACAGTAGACTTCCTTTTGTGACTTTCCTCACGCAATAATTCCTCATACTCTGATACTTTGGCAGCAAGCTCATAAAAATCGTGGAATTCCATCCCTTGAAATTTCTTTCTCAGCTCAAAATCAAGTCCTCGTTGCGCCATTTTCACATATTCTGATTCCGGAAAGAAAACTCTGCACCTAATCCTCACTCTTTTGAATTTGCATATGAAATCATTAGCAGATTCTCCCGACATCTGGACCACTCTCGACAATTCCACTATACTAATCTCAGGTAATGTTCTAAAAAAACTGTGTATGGAACTAGCGTTCTATGTCATGTCAAGTCATAATAGAATTTCAAGGCAGTGTGGCGTACCAAGTAAATGCAGTGCTAGTCAATGAATTGGGAAACAAACGTAGCTTGTAGTTGGAAAAGTTATCCAAATTTGCTAGTTCACCACACTGTATCGTAAACCTGCCACATGTTCCACACTAGATTGGCCATCTTCCATCGAGTATAAAGTAAAGTTTGGAATGCGATAGTCTTGTGGATAAGAGTTTTCACGATCAACAACTTCGGGGTATGGCTTGTGAAACTCTGGTCGGTTGATTGGCCTCACCCCTGGGCCATCCAACTCTTGGACAACATCACTTACAGTCTTGAAGTCCAAGACTGAAGTTTGGCGTAATGGGTATGGGGAATAATTTTCCCCCTACTGTGTTATTCCCCGAACTGGGAACTGAACACATGCATTTCCCCATCACCATACATCCCTGGATGCATGCTAGGAGAAGTCACATCGAACATATTATCATTTACTTGTTTACCACTGCTGTAACTTTGGTGTTTCGGCCCCAATTCATCTTCCTTCCTTTGTGGAAGAGTATACTTTTCTTCTCTAACAGACCCCAGAGTCGGAGATTACTCCAAGAGGCAGTTTCCACCTGCTTGAGAACTTCCCGACCCCTGGCCTTGGTCTTCACGCAGATTAGTTTCATTTTCTTTGGGTTCACCCACTTCTGGTGACTTTTTCTCCTCATTCGAAGACTTCTTCCATTCCCTTACTTCTGCCATAAAGTCCATCATAACAGCAGTAAAGGCTTTGGTCATTTCGTTGAGATCACCATGAATATTTTTCTCCATGGACAACATAATATTTGTTGGAAGTCCCTCTTCACCAGAAAATGAAACTCCTTTCCTCACAGCCTCTTCTTCGAACTTGTGTACCAGTCGTTCCACTGATCTTCCATCAGCATCGGTCTCTTCTTCCTGTGAACGATGGCCCTTCCTCTGTGATGGAGGAATTCCTTCATGTTTCTCAGTACTCTTTGGAGGCATTGCGGTCCCACAGTGCGTGCCAATTTGTTTATCACGAAAATTTCGGGACGTGCCAGGCACGTGATCGTATCAAATATATAATGATTGTGTGTCTCGATTCGACCGTTAGTTCTAATTCCCTCAGTATGGCTTCAAAACGAAAAAGTATAAACTGAGGAATGTGATGAAATTATATAGAAAATCCATGAACAACATCAAATTTAACCACGTTGTTATCAACATGAACGACATTTTTACAAGAAAGTTGAAAAAATATGTAAAAAATTCAAGAAACTTGACTGCTGGAAATTGAAATAAACAGACATAGAATTGAGAGAATTCTGCAGAGCTTTACTATAGATTTTGTGTTGATTTTTGTCGTGTCCTCATTCTGATTCTTCTTTCTGTTTTTTGTTGCACTCCGTAGAGCAGTTCCCGCCATATTCCACGATCGTCCATGATGCGTCGTGGATCACCTCCTCCATCGTGGTCTTTAACTGACACCTTTTTGAGCTCGTCCATTGGACCTCTCCACATTTTGCAGGCTTCTTATTTTTAATGTACTTCCAAGATTTGGGCTAAACAATACCATTTAAGTATTTGCATAATATATTAAATATTATTAAATAAATACATAATTAAATATGAAGTCCATTCGATTTCTATTTAAAATTCAAATTTGAATATGATTTCTATTGAAAATATGAAATACATTTAAATGTCTACATTTATTATATCATTTCATTTAATTTCGGTTATAATTTTAGATTTTGTATTAATTTTATATTTTAATTATGTATACTCTCTAAAATATTGAATAAAATATAGAAAAATTATATATTATTATTTTTTCAACTTTTAGTGAAGCGTATCATCGTGAATTTTGATATATTGATATCTGTGAATTGATATTATTATTATTATTATTTATTTTAATCAGAACTTTACTATAAATATTTTTTAATATGTTCTAAAAAATAATTAAAATTTTTAATCAAAGTTCATTCATTTTATAAGTGAAGAGAATTTTTACTTTTTAAAAAATATTTATTTTTTGTAGATAAAATAATATATGATTTTTAAATATATTTTTTTCTATTATTTTTATTAGTAATAGATCTCTTCAACCAAGATATTGAATGCAATGATAAAAAAATCAATTTGACTGCATAAAATTATTATTCCTATTTGAGAAATGGTATAAACATTTTTTTTATATAGTAATATATAATTATTCAAGCACTCATACGTACCGATTTTTCTTGGCAGACGGATCCTGAGATTTGTCAAACATGTCTCAGACCAATCATCTTCTTTCCTAAGATAAGATAAGAATGAGATTGAGACAAAACTGCTAGAAGATGAACACACTCAGTTTTGGGAATGGTCAGGGGCGGGGCCACCCTTGGGTTAGGGTGGGCTCCAGCCCCACCCAAATTTTACAAATTTTTTTTTTGTTTTTCAGTTTTTTTTTAGATTTACTTTATTGACGCAAATTCGGAAAAAAAAAATATCTATGAAGAAGTTTTTAAAATGGCCTTCTACATATACCTATAATCAAATTTGACTTTTTCTCGCATTTTGCTCAAAAGGTTGAAAAACTCACTACAAGAAAAATAATTTTTAACAACACATCAAAGGCACAGTTTTTATTAAAATCGTTGTCTTTCTACCTTTAACAACGGTTTAACAAAAACCGTTGTCGTAGCCTAAAAAAATCCGTTCAAAGACAACAGTTTCTTTAAAACCGTTGTCCTTGATATATCTAGAACAACGATTTTTAAAAACCGTTGTCTATGAGCGTTTTTTTGGGCTACGACAACGGTTTTTAAAAAACGTTGTCTATGAGCGTTTTTTTTTTGGCTACGACAACGGTTTTTAAAAACCGTTGTCTATGAACGTTTTTTTTTTTGGACTGCGGCAACGGTTTTTAAACTGTTGTCTATTAGCGTTTTTCTTCAAGCTACGACAACGGTTTATAAACAACCGTTGTCTTTCAACTGTTTTTTCTATAAATTTGTTTTCGAAATTACATTTTGCGATCGTTTAAGTAAAATCTGTCGCTAAAATTAGCGACTAATTTAAATTTTGCGACGGTTTAAGTATAACCGTCGTAAATTTTAGCGACGGTTTTAAGCAAAACCGTCGACCATGTAAAAACAGCGACGGTTTTGTAAAAAGTGTCGCTAAAATTAGCGTCGGTTTTCTTATAACCGTCGCTAATTTTAGCGACAGTTGTGGTAATACCGTCGCCAATATATAATTAGCGACCGTTTGTACTTAACTGTCGCTATATTTAGCGACGGTTATTGATAACCGTTGCTAAATATAGCGACGGTTCTTGTAAAAGCGTCGCTAATTTTAAATCGGCGACAGTTAGAAAAATAACCGTCGCTGTATGCGACGGATTAAGTCAAAATTGTCGCAAACTGTCTATAAATATCCCCACCCTCGGTCCATTTTCTACCATACCACTTCACAACAGTTAAAATTTTTCTCTCTTACACAATTTTAGTTTCGATTTTCTCTTCAAAGTTTAATAAATTTTTAAAATCAAGAATATAGTATTTTCGATGGTAAATCAAGAATATAATTAGCATATTAGATTGTGAGTTTTTTGTATATTTATTAAAATATTAAAAGTGAATTTTTTTTTAATTTTGCTGAAAAAATTAGCGACGGAAAACATACAGACCCGTCGCTAAAATTAGCGGCGAGGTTTAAAAAATACCGTCGCTAAAATTAGCGACGGTGTATTTAACCATCGCTGATTAGCGACCGTTTTAATTACGACCGTCGCTAATTTTAGCGACGGTTCACGATGATGTCCGTCGCGAATTAATTTGCGACAGTTGTTTTAAAACCGGTTCACGATGATGTCCGTCGTGAATTAATTTGCGACGGTTGTTTTAAAACCGTCGCAAATTGTACCTACCACTTCCATTCAAACCCGTTGTCTTTTAGCGAATGCTTTAACCACAAGATATTTAACAACAGTTTTATATATTTACGACAACGGTTTTTCACCGTCGTCTTTAGACGTCTACGACAACGGTTTTTCACCGTTGTCTTTGAGCACACCCTTTAACCACAGTGCTTTTAACAACGATTTTATTTGACCTACAACAACGGTTTTTAACCGTTATCTTTTGCTTTTTTTGTAGTAGTGACTTAATGTAAGTTGATTTTTAAAATTAGATTTCAGTTCCAAATACATTTTTAGACTATATTTACAATAATACACAAATATATTAAATTGAGCTAATATGATAATATAACTATGTAGTTACTATATATTTTATTATATCTTTATTTAATTTATATTAATATTAAAATTTTATAGAATTTTAATTTTTTTTAATATGAACTAGTGTATGTTTATAAAAATTGATTTTGAGAAAAATAAAGTAATGATTTTGAGAAATTGTGCAAATTTTCAATGTGAATCATAGTATGTGATATTATATTATTTATCAATTATTTGAATTTTGTGAATAATGACTTAAATGATGTATCAAGTGTTTTGTTTTCTATTAATGTTCATATTATTCTTTGATGTTTGTCAATATCCAAATCTATGCATTGGTTTTTTTTTTTTTTACCGTTGGTTTTAAAAAAATGATGTAAACTGACTTTCGCTCTTGACCGCAATGATTCTTAATAGTAAAAAATTTGAAAAATCCGTTTTGGAATTAAGATAAGGTCATATATCAATTCAATCTAGGGTGAACAAAATATCGATTTCAACCCAAATAACTGATTGAGCTGAATTAATTTGAAAAATTGATTTGTTTAATTGGAATTTTGGTTTTTGAATTCAATATAGGATGAACAAAATATCGATTTCAACCCAAATAACTTTTTATCAGTTAACTATTTATTTTATTAAACACAGTATAGGACGGAGTCAGCCCCAGGTAATTTTGAATCCTGGCTCCGCCCGGAATGGTGACATTGTTATCATATCTTATTTAAACCATTTTACGGAAACGAATCCTTTTGCGTGAAGTGAATACTTAATTCACTATATTAGCTGGATCGAACTAAAATTAAAAAATAAATAAATGAATAAAAATTAAAGGAAAAAAAAAAACAATATTGATATTATTAATAATTGTTTGAATAATAAATGGGAAGACGAGCGGTTTTCTCGTGCAAGCTGGCGGCCAGCAGAGAAAACCGAAGGGGTTGACCTTTTTGGAGATGGTAACGTTAATACGAAGCAGTACACGGAAAACTTGTACTTTCCCATTCGTCGTCCCCACTCGCCTCCCTTTTCTTCCGTACACACGTCCTCGATCTCCACTTTCTTCTTCATGAACGTATCTTATCCATTCCTCTCTCCCTCTCTCTATATATATATATAGCTCTAGGCACACATATATTCATACAGATTGGAGTGTGTGTTTGTGTGTGAAAACTGTGTAGAGATGATGTGTGAAGAGCAGCAGCAGCAGATGAGGTTTGAGACGAGGAATGGCAGAAAGATGAACAGAAGGAATCAGATAACGGTGAAGGAGGAAGAAGATGAAGCCATGGATAAGCTTGAAATAGTGGACTTGAGAGGGATGAATTTGGACTCTATTCCGATTAATCCCACCATTAATTTGGCTGCCATCTGCAAATTAGACATCTCCAATAACAATCTCCAGGTTCTTTTCTTTTCTATTTTTTTTTTTAAAAATTTTTTGGGTTTTCTTTGTCTAGTGTGAAAACTTTGTTGAAATATTTTTTTATATTTTAATTTCATTTTTTTTTAGAAAAAATGATTGAAAATAAAGGGAATTAGGTCGTCCAGATATGTGTTTCCATGGTTATAGAATCCTTGCACTGATATTCGTCAAATTACATAGGATATCTCCACTCGTAAACACGAGTAGTGAATCATATTTGATTGAAGATTACATGTTACATTTACATGTATTTGCAATATTAGTTTGTTTGGAGTAAATATTTATGTAATATTTAAAAAATTGTAATTTTGTTTTGTTTTTATTCGATGTATATATCGGGATTTCACATATAAATTCATATATATCTTGATGTATCAAATGATCGACATGCCAATCTATAATATATCATAAGTCAAATATTGGTGAAAATCTTTGAAATGTTTCAGCTTTTAACAAATAGTTGAGAAATTTATATATATTTATATTCAACTTGGGGATTTAATTTAATTAATTTTATAATTTTTTTCCATTTTGACAGAGTATTCCAGAATCTTTGATAGCAAGACTGCTGAATGTCGTCGTATTAGACGTGCACTCGAATCAGATCAAATTCCTTCCAAATTCGATCGGATGTTTGTCAAAGCTAAAGAATTTGAATGTATCGGGCAATCTTCTTCAATCACTTCCCAGAACTATAGAGAATTGCAGGTTTGTCATGTGATATCCTACTTTTAATTCAAAGAAAACTGTATTTTGGTCATATAATTTAGTCTATTTGTGATTTTGGTCATTTATGTTCACAAATTTCATCTTTAATCTCGTATCTTTCAATTTTTTTCAATGTTAGATTAGAAAAATTATGATTCATTCCGATCAAGCTTCCTTCCTATTCATCTGGAAGTTTACATCATACGTAAGCGTCACATCGGATTCGTACAACATAAATGACCATATTTGTACATAGGATACACAAAATTAGAGTGATGCTACATGTACATCCATATTTATACATTAATTTTTACAACACAAAAAATTCATTGCAAAAATTCAATTTTCAAAATCTTACTATATATTGAATACAGAATCTCGCGATATAATGGCTGTAAATATCGCTGTAACGATATATTAGTTGTACCTTTAGCATTATTCATAAAATTAACTTTATGAATAATATCTCTATATTTAAAACGCTCACAGTAATAGTATAGATCATTATATCCCTCTCGAGTTTATATTAATTATATACACATAATTTGATATAAAATTTGCAGATCTCTTGAAGAGTTGAATGCAAACTTCAACAAGTTGAGCCAACTGCCCGACACCATAGGATTCGAACTACTCAACCTTCAAAGACTCTCTGTCAACTCCAACAAGCTTATATTCCTCCCTCACTCCGCATCCCATTTAACCAATCTTCGAGTCCTCGACGCACGTCTCAACTGTCTGCGTTCGCTCCCACAAGACCTCGAAAACCTGATTAATCTACAAGTCCTCAACGTTAGCCAAAACTTTCAATACTTGTCAGATATTCCATACTCCATAGGCCTTCTACTGTCTTTAGTCGAATTAGACGTTAGCTACAACAAGATAACGGCCTTACCCGAGTCCATAGGTTGTCTAAAGAAGCTCCAAAAACTAAGCGTTGAAGGTAATCCATTGGTGTCGCCCCCAGTAGAGGTTTTTGAGCAAGGGTTACACGTTGTGAAGCAGTATTTATGCGATAAGATCAACGGGTCGGGCAAAACTTCTCCGAAGAAGAAAGGATGGTTCGGAAGGTTGGGAAAGTGTACTACTTTCAACGGCGTGAACGTAAGGGATGTGGACAGACAAGGGTACATCATGCCTAATTATAGGTCCATTGATGGACTCGCTTCGCCTAGATACATGGGGATGTTTTCTCCCAGACGACTCTTCTCGCCTAAGTCGTATTTTTCGAGATGAATTTCTTAGGTTTGCATGTGTATGTCATGAATTTGCAACCTTCGAAGGTTTCGAAGATGATTGTTTTCCGTGTTATTTATGTAAAATAAGTTGCTCATGTACAGTGTGAGTACTACGAACGAATTCCAAGTGCCTGTAAGAACCAAATATTTGTGCGCACGGAATTTACGAAACGAGATTTGTTGGAGATTTTGATTATTTATTTCATAAATTAACCAATCTTGGAGTGTTCGTTAATTTTATCTAAGAGCAAATCGCTAGATACCATTATTATGATCATGATATGAGCTATGTCACACCTATATTACGTTAATGTTTATTATATAGCATATATAGTCGAATATATGTATAAATTTTTATGTATTTTATGTAGGAACCACACATAATTTACTTTTTGAAAGGAAATCCCGGATTTAGTCTATGTTACATCGGGAATGTTTCTTCTCATATTTCAATATCATTAGATCATGTGGATCCTTCACATTTTTATGGAAGTTAAAATTTATGTTGATGATCCAAGAGCTAACATTTGACCATATCAGAGGAGAAGAAACACTCCAGGTGTAGCATAGAATAATCCGAAAAGCACATATAATTTTATATATCCAATATTATTATATATTAGATATTTCAAAAAAATTAGTATTATATATCAGGGAAAATGATTTTTTTTTGTTCCAATAACATGTTCAATTTTGGGTTTATGTCAACTAAGTTTTTTAAGTTTGGTTTTAGTACTCTAACTTCTAATTTTCGATTATTTTGGTCTAATTACTGATGTAACACTAAAATATGCTGACGTGACATTGGAGGAAAAAGCTGACATGAAATCTAAAATGCTGACATTACAACGAATAATGACATCGCATAGTTACTCAGCTGCTTGGCTGACTTCTCTTTCGATATGGATTGATCAATGAATGTCGCAATAAGAGCCTTGGTCAGTTTGGCAATCAATTCACCATCTGTTCTCGATTCCAAATATTCAAATTCATACGCTTTAAGATCTGTGAATAGATCATGCAGTCCAAGCTTGTTAAGATCTTTCGACTCTCGCATAGCCATTATTTTGACATCTCATTTTCTTGAGAGTACCCTAATTACTTTCAAAACTATTTCTCGGTTGCCATTTTCTTTACCAAGAGCGAAAGAGCAGGCAATTCGATTATAATGCTACTCACTTTTTCATAAAATTCCTACATAGACTCACGGGCCTTCATCTTGATGCTTTCAAACTTCTCTATCGCAATTGTGAGAACCCGGAATATCCGAAGCAAATCATGTAAGAAATAAAAACTCGAAACTAAGCTTAAACTAAGCTCAAAACTTTAATCATAACTATAAAACTCAAATATAAACTTAAATTTTCAGCTAACTTGACTCAAAGAAGTAGCTCCGAAGCTCGGGGATTAGCTCAACGGGAAGCTATGTTATACAAAACCGCATCAATCAAAGAGTTGTCATCGGAGAGGTAAACCCCCCCAGCTCAAAGACCCAATCTTTTAGCTCAATCAAGCTCAACCATGTTTGTCCTAAAAGAACCAACAATGGAGCTAGGAGAAGAGCTAAAGGATTGGACATATTTATGACCATTGAGTTAACTAAGGAAGGAACTAAAGGAGCTAAAGGTTTGGACAAACTTATTATGCAAGAGATGACCATTGAGTTAACCAAGAAATGGAGCTAAGGGAAGAGTTAAGAGGCTTGGACCAATTTATTGTGCAAGAATGGACTCGTTAGTAAACCAAGGTAACCTTTGATGCTTGGAATAGCCTTGACCACATTGATGGAACTTCATGGAGCTCAAGATTTCGGCCATGAGGTGTTGAAAAGCCATATTTTTCCTATAAATACGACCTCAAGGTGTTGAAGAAACCACACCCAAAACGCTATAAAAATTTCGGCTCTTTTCCCCTCCAAGTTCAACCTCTCGGCCGACGCAAACAAGAAGGAAGAAGGAGGAGTTGCTCTGGCCTTTCAATGTTGTAATCCGTTGTCGATACTGTCGTGAAGATCCTGTCCAGGTTCGGTCATCACTCGGGCAAAGTTCAGCAAGTTTCGTTCAACCAAGTTCTGCACATTTCAAACCGTAACTTTGAGAAGAGTAAGTGAGTTTTTGTTACGTACTTTATTTGTAATTTTAAACTTTGTATAATATATCATGACATGCGTGAAAGTATGTCTTCTTTTTTGAAAAACACAGTCTGTTCTTTTTAAAATTTCAATCGATGATATGCTCTTTCTGGTTTGTTCGTTCTAGTTTTCGATATTCTTTGATTCCGCTATATTCGTTCAAGATTTTGATAAGTTCTGATTGATAAATCTGAATTCTGTGATACACTGTTACAAATCGATTTGAAATGGAACAATAATTGTAATTCTTTCTGGCCCCCATCAGTGGGCATAAAACTGTGTTCTGTCTGGCCCCCATCAGTGCGTATAAAACTATGTTCTAGCCCCCATCAGTGGGTATCAAACTGTGTTCTCTCTGGCCCCCATCAGTGGGTATAAAACTGTGTTTTGGCCTCACCCCTTAAAGGACTAACATATTGGAGAAAATTTGACCATATAAATGAGACGCGCAACAGTATTGTGTTTGTTCTTATTTTCTTCTGAACTGCTCTGATTTGTTTGATAATTTTTGTCTCATATTTGATTCGATTCTGTTATGATAAGTCAAAAGTAATAAGTTTTGAAAGTTTGTTAAAGAAATGCTTTAAAGATTAAGTTCTATATGTATCGTTGGAAATCGATCGACCCCCATTTGCTTAGTGTTTCCCAAAACACTCACCCCTTATAACTTTCAGATAAGAATGAAGAGCAACTGAATGAGGAAGAACAAGAAGCTTTCTGGGGATGGTGATCGATTGACGAGATCAAGAATCACGATTTTTACCTTTCCTTTTGTTTAGTTTCCGCAAACTCTCATGTAATTTTTCTTCGGTTGTCATTGTAAAGACAATGTTACTGGTTTTTGGCCATTTGCTACGAGGCTTAATTGTTTTCAAGTAATTGTTAAACAATTCCGGATGTCACCGACGCTTCGGTCTCGGGGCGTGACATTTAAGTGGTATCAGAGCCGGCAGGTTCATAATCCCGCTGGGATTTTGACAGACAAAATTTTACGAAAGTTAAAGCGTAGTGCATCCCTATTAGTGCATCCCAATCTGAATCTGATTTTCATTCTGCCCTAAATTTCTTGAGAAGCTCAAAAATCTATCCCTTCAATCGTTATGCAAACTCCTAGTATCGAAATTTCCACGACAACTTTGTTTCCATTTTTGTTCCTTTCCATCCTTTATACTTGTAACGCCCGAAAATTCGAAAAGTCCACGCGAACCACATGCATGCAATTATTAAATTCTCCTGTATTTTAATTAAAGGTTTTAATTGCATAAATTAATTATGTTGTGCATATTTGCATGTTTAAATTATATTTTCTACATGGTTACATTAAAACTGTATTTTTAAAGGTTATTCGAGTTGCAATCGAGGAACGGAGACCGAAGGCTGAAAAACGTAAAATGTTTTTATTAAATAATTATTTTTAATTATTTAAAATATGGGTGATGCTTTTTATTATTTTTTGAAAATAAGAGCTTTGGGGTGATTTTATACGCCGGGACGTAAAATTTATCGGTGTTGGATTTTTAACAAAAATACGAACGTTTTGGCAACCCGGCTAATAAATTCACAAACTTTATTAACCGGCCAAAATTATTTTTATTATTTTAATTAAATTCTAATTAAGCACTAATGGGCCTAATTAATCTACCTAATGGGCCTAAGCTTAATTAGTAACTTAATTATGTATTTCATATTCAAAACCCACCCAAACCCTTTTCATAACACACGCCCACTTTCCCCTACACTTTCAAACTCTTCACCCCACTCTAACAGATGACACACTCACATCAATTTCAAGAGAAGTGTTCCAAAATAGCAAGGAATAAGCATCAAGTTTGATAGAGTTTTCAAGCCATCGTCGTCGTTCTTCGTTCTTCGTCGTCAACGTTATTCGTGCGTTTAAAACATAAAGGCACGCCATATTTCTTCCTTTTCTCATCTTTCACACCATAGTAATTATTTAAAATTGTTTTGCATGAAAAACATGGCACACAAGATGGAATTTTCGTAACTACATTCATAGGTGTCTTAAACTTGTGTTTTTGCTTCCCAAAATCATGTTTTTATATTGTATAAGGGGCTGCTATGATTAGGACTTGGTTAAGGATGATTTTCATGAAATTTAAAGGCCTAGAACACACACAAAATCGCAGCAAACAAGGAACAAACAAGCTGGAACCAATTTTCTGTTTTGGTGAAGATGTGGCACGTTTTTGGGTAAAGATTAGCATGGCTTGGTTCGGCTGGGACCAGGGCTGGGCTAGGGTCAGGTATGAGTTAGGGAGAGAGTCCTAGCAATGCTAGGACTCGAGACCAGGGCTGGGGAGGAGTCCTGACCCGAGAGGGATTAAGGGGATGCACAGGTGTTCAGCAGGTTCAGGGTTAAGAGGCTCGGCCTGGGGGCTCTGAGCTAGGTTAGGTCAACTCTTTAGGGTCCTAGGAGGGTGCTTAAGGGCCTGGGCAGGGGCTGTTGCGGCTCGGTTGGCTGCTGGTTCAAGAAGACGTGAGGAAGCCATGTAGGGGAGCGCAGGTTCAGTAGCTCACGCAGATGGTTAAGGGGCTCGACCAGAGGGCTTGGGCTGGGCTAGGCTAGGTCCTTAGGGTCTAAGGATGATGGGAAAGCGCTGGGTCAGGGGCTGGAGTGGCTGGGCTCGGTGCTGGCTCGAGAAGAATGAGCAAAGCGTGAGGGAACTCCATAGCGTGCAGGCTGCTGTCTTGGTGCAGAGCTTTGTGCGTGGGTTAGGGGCTCGGGGCTGGTCTTGGCTGGGTCTGGGCATGGTTCAGGGATGGTGAGGGTTGTGTGGGCTCTGTGGTGGCTCAGCTAGAAGTGCCCTAGTTGGGTTAGGAGTTCTACAAAAGCTAGGAGACTCACTCTCAAAACATGCAGAAATTGGGGTCAAGTTGAAGGTGGGTTTGAGCGAGCTAGGTGCTTGTTCTTTGGTCTGGGCTTGATCATTAGGGTGCCTAGGAGGGTTGGCTAGGTTTTGGCTCAAGGTGGTTCGGGCGTGGCTCGAGTAAATTAGGAGATGGCTCGGTGTGTTCGATAAGGTGTCAATTTCGAATTTAATTAGACTAAAATTGAATCCATGGGTCTACGGGGGTGGCTCATGACTTGGAAGGGTAGAATAAATCTTAAAAATGTTATGTTAAAAATTTGGTATCAAAATAATGAGTTTTGGATTTATTCGGGATTTAATCGCAGCATGAAACGCTAATTAACGAGTTAATTGAAACGCCTAGTTTTAGACTTTATAAAATTATGGAAAATTGTATTTAAGCTTAAATAATTATTATAAGTCTAAGTTTTAAATTTGGGAATTTTATATTAAGGTTTGGTTTAATTCGGGATTAAAACGCAGTAATACGTCGTATTTAGAGAATAAACTAAAAGTCCTCGAGATATGCTAAATAAAATTATGGAAAAATTCAAGTAGACTTAAATAATTATTTGGGACATGTTAGAGTAAAGAAATCAAGAAAAAAGTCAAAAACGTAAAATATCAAGTCCTTGGGTAAAACGGTCTTTTTACACCAAAAATTAGTAAACGTCATGGCAGTGCCATAAATGCTGTTTTTATGATATTATGATTATTTTTAAATGTTTAAGAAATGTTCATGATTAAATTATAATTTTTAAATGTCCATGGATTTTTATGTTTAAGGTTGACATTTAAAATACATAATGCATGCTTGGTTTCAAAACAAAAATGTTATGTTATGCATGATTTTATAAAGTGATGAGAATGTAAACGTTGAAGGAAGTGAAGTAATTGTGACTAATTCGATAATGTTGGAGATATCGTGAGGGTGACGGTCCCAGTGGGAGCCCGACGATCGTATTTTCATCATTACGAATATGTGGTAACGGTATGTGGTAACGGTAAGAATGAGAATATCATGAGGAGAAAAGACTCCAGAGGGAGCCCATTTATGGGAAAAGGCCCCAGAGAGAACCCTGACGATCGTATTTCTATTCGAAAGAGGATAGGCCAGGGCCCAGTTGACCGGTGAGAGTGTTGCTAGTGTCCCCCGTCGCCCAGTACTGCGGTTTCATGTAGATGGATCCATCGACTTTTGAGGTTTTTGTCATGATGACGAAAGTCACAATTAACGATCTGAATTCAACGAAAAGAAAAACGAAAAGGAAAAGGAAAAGGAAAAGGAAAAAAGAAAAATGTTTATGATCATGAAAAATGTTTTATGTTATGTCATGTTTAGGAAAAAAGGAAAAAGTTAAAGTTTACGTTATACATGTCATGAAAATGTTTACGACAATGTTCGTGTTTAAAGATTATGCATCTTCATGAAAAGTTAGTTTTACGTAAAAGTATTTTCACTGTTGCATGTGGTTTTATATGTATTATTTGTTATAAAGATTATGGTGTGTTAAGTCTTTAGACTTAATAGGTGTGATGGATGCAGGTGAGGTTGAGGGAGGTCTTGACGGATGATTTGACTGGACTGAAGGCGCACACAACCCGATGACCAGCGCTTCTACTTTTCCGAATTTACGATTTATGAATCATGATTTATGTTAAAGATTTTAAGACTATTTATTTATGCTTTTGAGAGATTTTTGAGAGGTTTAGTATGGGCTATACTTTTCAAATTTATTGCTTTTTAGGTTTGGTAAAACATGCGACGATTTCATTTTTATGACTATCTCATTGATTTTTGAAATACTAGTGGTTGAGGTTTTATTTTAGCGGGGAAAATATTTTATTCATGTGTTAAATGTCATGGCCAAAAATTGAGTGGAAAAAAAAAATTTTCTAGCACTTTTAAGCAATAAAAAGGGCAGACGTTTCAATACTGTTCTGATATTTTACCTCGATTTGATCCTAGGAAATGGCTGCTCCAAGTACTCGTGCTCAGGCTGCCCTTCGTATGCGCCAGCTCACAATAGATTATCAAGCTAGGGAGATTGCGACTTTGAAGGCGCAACTGGCTAGGGAGAAGATAGAGAAACGGGAGCTTAGCGAGATTAGGAACATACTCGAGACAGACGTACATCGACTCACTCACCATCTGGACTTGGTTGAGAGCCAACTTCTTCAGATACCTACTGATTCAGCTCCCATTGCGCGTTTGGCTTCACTGAACAGGGATTTGCTAGAGAGAGTAGAGACAGAGAGAGGACGTGCTACTCGGGCTCGTCAGCATCAAGAAGAGTTCAACACCAAGCAAGAACGATACATTTCCAAGCTCCACAACACCATAGATAGGCTTCAGGATCATAATAACTACTTGCATCTGGTAGTAGAAAACATGGAAGAAGAATAGAAAGCACCAATGGAGGTGGTCGGCGACGACAGCGATAGCGGCGACGGAGATAAAATATACTAGACTAGATTGGTATTATGGTTGTAATAAAAATATGATTGGAAAAGTATTAAGTGTAACAACTTATAAAAATTTTATTATCTTTAAATTATTGAATATTTAAGAAAATTGATGAGTATTTTAATAAAAATGTTTTTATCTTTATAGGAAACAAAAATGGATCCTCAAAGCATTATAACCGAATTCCAAAGATATCCCCAGGAAAAAGAAGCAGAAATTAAAACAGTGAAAGATAAAAATGACAAACTCGTGGAAATAACGTATGCATGATGGAGGATCTTCGCAAGGCTAGAGAAGAAGAGAAAAGAATGCGCGATGACGTAAGACGCTATGCTGCTTTCTACCTAGAATCGGAACGTCAACACGATAACACAAAAAAAGAGTTGGAGACAATTCAAGGAAGGTTTTTGGCAGCACAGAATCGAGAAAACAAGCTTAACAAGGATATTTACCGATTCCAAGTAAGGATAGAAGAACATGAACTCAATGAGGCAGCAAACCAATCAACCATACAAGAACTTCATGACCAAGTGAACAATCTCGATGACCACCACACACTGCTGCAAAACCACATTGATCAACTACAGAATGATATGATCAACATGGAAGATCTCGTGGAAGAACTTGAAGAAAACCCCATTGAAGAAGTAGAAATTAACGAAGAAGTAGGAGATGGCGAAGTAATAGACGAGTAGAGAAATCCCTAGTTTAGGCATCGATTGTATCTAGAACCATTAGACTAATCATTTTCTTAAAAATATTGATTGTATGAATTTCAAAAATTAAAGAAATTATTTCTTTGATTATACATTGTCTCAAACGAATTAATAAAATATATGTTTATAGGAAATGACAGGCAGACCACCCAGACACAATTGAAACCACCGGGGAGTTAATCAAAACGAGAACGAAAATCCACAATCACCAACAAGGGTAAACCTCAGTCGAGAAGACATGATGGCAATAGCTACCATAGTAGCTACCACATTGCAAGGAATTGTGAATCCCATTGCCAACGCCATCCATCCACCACCGGAACCACAACCGCGAAGAATCAAATATCATTATGAATCCCTCAGAAGAATCGAGTCCCAACTTTTGATGGAAACCCAGATCCAGAAATCAGTCATAACTGGCCTAAGAATGTTGAAACTCAGCTGCATTTATTGGAAATACCTGAAGGACTTAGAGTGGAGTTCGTGACCCCGTTTCTGGAAGATCGAGCGCGAAAGTGGTGGGAAACAGTATCACTATCTTTGGCTGAGGTAAGGATGGCAATGGGCCGGGGCCGGGGCCGGGGCGGGTTTGCCATCCCCATCCCCGCCCCTGATTCATTTCCTCGCCCCCATCCCCGGTTCTACCAAATCGGGGAATCCCCATCCCCGCTTGAATTTCTTTTTTTTTTTAATGAAACTTTAAGTATTTATTGAATTGAAACAAATTTGTTTTTAATTGACTTAAAAAGTATTGATACAAAAATTCAATGACATACATAACATTAATAATACATAGTTCAATATTTTCAAAAAAAAAAATCCATAGTTCCAATAAATAAAAAAGATCAAACTCGTTAGCATCATCAGATTACTTTCTTCTCCAGTATATCACATCACATCACTCCATGCTGTAATCAATGTTACTGTTAGTGCATGACTCCGGCTCCTAAAAAATAATAAGACATAGAGAAAAAATATATAAATTTAAAACACTTTAATACAATAAAAAAATCAACTTATTACTTACCTCTATATCAGAATCATTGTCAAACTTTTGATCCTCGAAGCGGTAGAATCTAATAAGACAAATAAAAAATATTATAAATTAAAAATATAAATAAAGTATCATAAACAATTTTTTTTGAAACTATTTAATACCTCGAGTTTCACTCCATATGATAAATACCTATTTTCATTTGTCGTGTGTTCGTGCAAAGCTTAATCATTGATAAATACCTTTCTAGTGTTGGTTGGCCCTTGAGAGTCGAGAGTAGAATTGGAGTAATAGACTACTGGAGGCGTGAATTGTGAATCGGTGAATGGGAGAATGGGATTTGGAATTGAGGGGTTACTTGTTCGGTTAGATATTTTTTTTTATTTTGTATATTATTATTATTATTATTAGTATTTGTATTATTATTATTATTATTATTCCAACCATGTTCGTTCTCTTTCTTTCTTTTTAATAACTATAGCCAACTTTATTTAAAAAATTATTATTATTATTATTATTATCGAGGCGGGTTCGGGGATGGGGATATCATCCCCATACCCACCCCGAATCTTTGCGGGGATTTAAAAATCCCCGAAACCGAAACCGATATCTCTCTCCCGAAACCGCCCCCCCTCCGTTTCGGGTTTTCCCCGCGGGGACCCGAACCCTCAGGGAAAATTGCCTTCCCTAGGCTGAGGTGGAGCAGATAACATGGCAAACCTTCAGGAGAGAATTTTTGAAACAATATTACCCAGCGCGATTTCGGCTGCAAAACTTGAGCGAGTTTGAAAACTTTAAACAGACACCAGACATGACGGTGATGGAATACACCTCAAGATTCAATGATCAGGGAACCTATCTTCCAACGATCATGTCTGATGAGACATTGAAAATGCACCATTTCAAGAAAAAGCTGAACAGCCGGATTCAATCAGCTTTGGCAGTATTCAGGCCAAGCGATTTGCAGATTTGATGGGCACGGAAATGAGCACGGAAACCGATATCAAACGTCGTGAAGAAGAAAACAAGAACAAAAGACCTTTGATTAGTCAATCTGCTAAGAGTGGCCCCAAATTCAAAAGGCCAAACTATTCGAGTGGCCCCTCAGGAGGAACCTTTAGCAGTACTGACAATAAAGAAGGGAAGTGGTGTGATACTTGTCGACAGAATCACATTGAGGAATGTTATGGGAAAACGGGCGCTTGTTTCAAATGTGATAAGGTGGGTCATCGGATTAAAGATTGTCCCGACAACAAAAACAAAGGGACGGGACCCAACAACCAAAATGAAAACAAGATTAATGCTCGGGTGTATGCAATAACCCAGGAAGAAGCTAATAACACCAACGAGTTGGTGGCAGGTACTATTTTACTCAATGAAATACCTGCATATACTTTGTTTGATTGTAGTGCTACGCACTCGTTTGTGTTTAGAAGATTTGCTAAGAAGCTAAAACTTGAGCATGAATTCTTAGTAAACTGTTAAGAGTGGCAACACCTGCAAGTAAAACAATTGAAACCTACAAGGTGTATCGAAACGGTAAAATTTGTATCAGTAAACAGATTTTTGAGGCAGAATTGATTCAACTCAATGTGATTGAGTTTGACATCATTCTTGGAATGGACAGGTTAGCTAAACACCATGCCATAGTAGACTGCCAAAAGAAAAATGTTAGACTTCAAACTCCGACTAAAGAGGAAGTCATATATCACGGAAAATCCAAAGAACGAAAATCTCTTTTATCTACCTCACAAGCCTGGAAGGCCATAAAAGGAGGCGAAGAAATTTATCTGAAAATGATCAATGTAGTCAAAGAAGAAGATGCCCCAAAGATGGAAGATATTCCAGTTATTCAAGAATTTCCAGATGTTTTTCCTGAGGATTTACCGGGTACGATACCAGATAGAGAAGTAGAATTTGAAATTAATTTGGTCCCTGGTGCGACACCACTTTCAAAGGAACCATACCGAATGGCTCCAGCTGAATTAAAGGAATTAAAGGAGCAACTTCAGGAATTATTGGACAAGAAACAAATTCGACCCAGTGCATCCCCATGGGGAGCCCCAGTCCTGTTTGTAAAAAAAAGGACGGAAGTATGAGACTATGCATTGATTATAGGGAATTAAACAAAATCACAATAAAGAATAAGTACCCGCTCCCAAGAATAAATGATCTTTTCGATCAGCAAAAAAGAGCCAAGGTTTTCTCAAAGCTTGATTTAAGGTCAGGTTATCATCAGCTGAAAGTCAAAGCAGAGGATATACCCAAAACCGCTTTTAGAACAAGATATGGACATTACGAATACACGATAATGCCTTTTGGTCTAACAAATGCTCCTGCAGTATTCATGGACCTTATGAACCGTGTCTTCAAACCATACCTTGATAAGTTTGTGGTAGTTTTCATAGATGATATCCTTGTGTACTCATCAAGTGAGGAAGAACATAGAGAACATCTGCGTCTCACTTTGAAGACACTGCGAGAAAAGGAACTCTATGCTAAATTCGAGAAGTGTAAGTTTTGGCTAAAAAGTGTGGTGTACTTAGGACATATAATCTCTGAATTAGGGGTGTCAGCGGACCCTAAGAAATTAGAGGCAATCATGGACTGGCCTCGACCAAAGAATGTAACCGAAATCAGAAGTTTTCTGGGATTAGCTGGCTACTATAAGAAATTTGTGGAAGGATTTTCTTCGATAGCCATTCCTCTCACCAAACTTACTTAGAAGAATTCAAAATTCATTCGGAATGAAGCATGCGAGAAGAGTTTCAAAATCGTGAAGACGAAACTCGTGTCTACACCAGTACTAGTTCTTCCTGAGGACGGCAAGAACTTCACTATATATAGTGACGTTTCAAAGGGAGGATTATGGTGTGTGATTATGCAAGAAGGTCAAGTAATTGCCTATGCCTCACGGTAATTAAAACCGTATGAGCAAAATTATCCAACTCATGACCTTGGGTTAGCTGCAGTTTTATTTTCACTCAAAATCTGGAGGCACTATCTTTATAGAGTAAAATGCGAAGTATTCACCGATCACCAGAGCCTCAAGTACATATTTACCCAAAAGGAATTAAACATGAGGCAAAGAAGGTAGATGGAACTTCTGAAAGATTATGATTTTTCAATCAATTACCATCAGGGAAAGGAAAATAAGGTGGCAGAAGCTTTAAGAAAAAGGAACCTCGTGAAAGTGAGCTTATCTTCTCTATCAGTGCAACCATGTCTTCAAGAAAAAATCAAATTGAAGCAAAGCCAAGATTCGTCCATCCTCAAAATTAAAGAACAAATTCGAGAAGGAAAGGTCCCAGAATTTCAGATTGATGAAAATGGTATTCTCTGGATGAAAAGACGGTTGTGTGTGCCAGACATCGATAGGAGTCGGGAAGAAGTCATGGCAGAGGCACATAAATCGAAATTTTCAGTGCATCCGGGAAGCACCAAGATGTACCAAGATCTGAAAATTAATTACTGGTGGAACGGAATGAAGAAATACGTAGCTGTCTTTGTTGTTAAATGCTTAACATGTCAACAAGTAAAGGCAGAATATTAATGACCTAGAGGACTGCTGCAACCACTAGAGATACCCAAGTGGAAGTGGGAACAAATATCCATGGATTTTGTAGTAGGGCTACCGAGATCAAGACAAGGTCACGATGGGATCTGGGTGATCATTGACATATTGACCAAGTCTGTACATTTCTTACCGGTGCAAATGAATTACAACTTGGACAAATTAGCCACCTTGTACATGGATAACTTAGTGAGATTACAGGGATTCCGGCGAGTATATTATCTGACAGAGATCCAAGATTCGTATCTCGATTTTGGAAGAGTTTTCAAAAAGCCATGGGAACCAAAGTAACTCTCAGCACGGCCTATCATCTACAGACTGATGGCCAAACTGAAAGGACAATTCAAACCCTCGAGGACATGTTGAGGGCATGTGCTCTGGATTTTCATGGAAATTGGAGTGAACAGTTACCTCTGATAGAATTTTCTTATAATAACAGTTATCACAGCAGCATTGAAATGGCTCCGTATGAGGCATTGTATGGATGAAAGTGTAGATCACCCCTATACTGGGATGAAGTTCGGGAAAAAGCTATCACTGGACCTGAGATTGTTCAAGTAACCATCGACAAAGTCGTCATAATCAGAGAAAGACTCAAGTCAGCTCAAGATAGACAAAAGAGTTGGGCAAATTTAAAGAGAAGACCGTTGGAATTGGAGATCGGTGAAAAGGCATATGTAAAAGTCTCTCCTATGAAGGGAGTGGTTTGGTTCAGTAAATCCGGAAAATTAAATCCAAGGTATGTAGCACCGTTCGAGATACTGGAAAAAGTGGGAACTCTAGCCTACCAACTGGCTTTGCCACCCGATATGTCCAGAATTAACAACATTTTCCACATCTCACAACTGAGGAAATATGTCCCAGACCCGAGTCATGTTCTCAAAGTTGCACCGCTGATGATTGAAGGACATATGAATGAAGAAGTTAAATATGAAGAGGTCTTTATTCGAATAGTGGACATAAAAGATCAAGTGTTGAGACACCGGACAATCCCATATGTCAAAGTACCGTGGTCAAATCATACTGAACGGGAAGCAACCTAGGAATTAGAAGGGAAGATGCGCAAACAATATCCTCATCTATTCAAAAAATCGAGCTGATCCAAGTTTCGAGAACGAAACTTTCAATAAAGAGGGTGGGATGTGAGAACCCGGAATTTCCGAAGCAAATCATGTAAGAAATAAAAACTCAAAACTAAGCTCAAAACTTTAATCCTAACTATAAAACTCAAATATGAACTTAAAGTTTCAGCTAACTTGACTCGAGGAAGTAGCTCCGAAGCTCGGGGATTAGCTCAACGGGAAGCTAAGCTATACAAAACCGCATCAATCAAAAAGTCGTCATCGGAGAAGTAAACCCCCAGCTCAAGGACTCAATCTTTTAGCTCAATGAAGCTCAACCATGCTTGTCCTAAAAGAACAAAAAATGGAGCTAGGAGAAGAGCTAATGGATTGGACATATTTATGACCATTGAGTTAATCAAGGAAGGAACTAAAGGAGCTAAAGGTTTGAACAAACTTATTATGCAAGAGATGACCATTGAGTTAACCAAGAAAAGGAGCTAAGGAAAGAGCTAAGAGGCTTGGACAAATTTATTGTGCAAGAATGGACTCTTTAGTAAACCAAGGTGACCTTTGATGCTTGAAATAGCCTTGAACACATTGATGGCATTTCTTGGAGCTCAAGATTTTGGCCATGAGATGTTGAAAAGCCATATTTTTCCTATAAATACCACCTCAAGGTTTTGAAGAAACCACACCCAAAAAGCTATAAAAATTTCTGCTCTCTTCCCCTCCAAGCTCAACCTCTCGGCCGACGCAAACAAGAATGAAGAAGGAGGAGTTGCTCCGGCCTTTTAGTGCTGTAATTTGCTATCCATACTGTCGTGAAGATCCTGTCCAGGTTCGGTCATCACTCGACCGAAATTCAGCAAGTTTTGTTCAACCAAGTTCTGCACATTTCAAACCGTAACTTCGAGAACAGTAGGTGGGTTTTTGTTAAATACTTTATTTGTAATTTTTAACTTTGTATAATATATCATGACATGCGTGAAAGTATGTATTCTTTTTCGAAAAACACAGTCTGTTTTTTTTAAAAATTTCGATTGATGATATGCTCTTTCTGGTTTGTTCGTTCTGGTTTTCGATATTCTTTGATTCCGCTATATTCGTTCAAGATTTTGATAATTTTTTATTCATAAATCTGAATTCTGTTATACACTGTTACAAATCGATCTGAAATGGAACGATAATTATAATTCTGTCTGGCCCCCATCAGAGGGTATAAAACTGTGTTCTGGCCCCCATCAGTGGGTATAAAACTGTGTTCTGGCCTCACCCCTTAGAGGGCTAACATATTGGGGACAATTTGACAATAGAAATGAGACGAGTAACATTGTTGTGTTTGTTCTGAATTGTTCTGATTTGCTTCTAAACTGCTCTGATTCTTCTGATAATCTTTGTCTCATATTTGATTCGATTCTGTTATGATAAATCAAAAGTAATAAGTTTTGAAAGTTTGTTAAAGAAATGTTTTAAAGATTAAGTTCTATATGTATCGTTGGAAATCGATCGACCCCCACTTGCTGAGTGTTTCCCAAAACACTCACCCCTTACAACTTTCAGATAAGAATGAAGAGCAACTGAATGAGGAGGAACAAGAGGCTTTCTGGGGATGATGATCGATTGACGAGATCAAGAATCAAGATTTTTACCTTTCTTTTTGTTTAGTTTCCGCAAACTCTGATGTAATTTTTGTTCGGTTGTCATTGTAAAGACAATATTTTATTATATGAAAAAGACTGGTTTTTGGTCATTTGCTACGAGACATAATTGTTTTTAAGTAATTGTTAAACAATGTCGGATGTCACCGACGCTTCGGTCTCGGGGAGTGACAACAATAGAGTGTTTATTCTCCTTGATCCGATCGTTTCCTTCATATAATTGGATCAGTTGCTTCCATATGTTCTTGGCATTGGAACATATCTTGATTTTTCTAAAAGTATTTTTATCCAGCATTTTGTACAATATCATTGACAACATTATCCAAATTTTCCTTTTTCTTTCCTTCGCCGGTCCACTCAATTCGTGGTTTTTCTATCATCTACGAGAGCACCTTCTCTGATGGCAATGACTAGATTGACCTCATTATTTTCATTGGTCTGTCTATCATGACGTACCACATATCATCTGCTTGTGTAGCAAAATGAGCCTCCAACATGATTTTCCAATCATCAAAGTCCTATTTGGAAAACCCTATAATTTTACTAAAGGAGGCCATATAAATGAATAGTGCGCTAAGACAAGATTTAACTCGCTCTGATACTACTTGTTTGGATTGGGAGATTGGTTTAGAGGGGGTGAATAAAAAATTTCAACGAAGTCTTGAAATTATTCGGTTGGTTTAGCAACACAGAATTGAAATTCTCGTTACTTGGGTATCAATAAGCCAGCAGTTGGGTACTGCGTGGAAGAAGACTAACTGAACTAGTTTGAACACAATAAATGAAAATAACAGTTAGGTTACAAAACTAAAAGCAAAGATAAGGTAACTAGAAATGTAAATGGACAAATATGTTTCTGAATGTTCGGAAACTTGAATAACTCCTACGTCATCCCTTCATTCTCTTAGGAAGAATTTTTACTAAAAGTCTTTGATAATTATAACACCTTGCAACTACCCATTTTAGTAGAACTTATCACTACCTAACTAAAACTTTGGTATTCTCACAACTTAATCAAAATGATCATTAAGGTTTCTTACTATCAATTACATGTATTTTTCAATTAAAACCTCTAAACACAAATGATCAGAATATGAAACTTCAATGTGTGCTTGAATAACTGTTCGGCCAAGCTCTTAAATATTTGATAATTAGAAAAATCACTTGTTAATGATTTGAAGATTAGAGGATTGGAGATTCCTGAGAATCCACCCCACTAATATATTTATATGCTTCGATGGCGACGGTCGTCTTTTTAATCTAATATTCATTTCCAAATATTGATGTTGTTGTTGACATTTCATCGTCATTTCTAACAAATCGCGCACTTTGATTAATATGATGGACTCTGACATTCTAACGGACATATAAAACTGTTATGAAGATATTATCCGATATCAGTTTGGCTCTACTCTTCAAGGAACGTTTTGGAAATCTACAGAGAATGTCTGTCGGACAGTTTGATTGATTTAATAATATAGACTAATAAGTGATCTTCTATCATTAGTCTTTCTCTATTAGTTAGCTTCCACCAATTATGTTTATATATCGATTTGGCTCTTATATGTCAGTTTCGCTTCGGGAAACCATTTACACATTAATGATTAGTTTCCCTCATGAATTTAATTTGGCTAGGCTCTATAAATTTCTTTCAAACCATAGTCTTGTTAATTCATTAAAAATTAATTGATTCAACAATTACCTATCTGACCAATTTGTACAAGAAATGGCTTAATTATCCAAAATAATTAATCTAAGTCATTAATAAAAAAGGATAAATTCAATTCAATTTATTCAGCAGGTTAACCATATTATTATTATTATTATTAGTATCCGGAGGCTAATCTAGTAAAATATGACAATCATCACTATTTAAAATTTGACAAAAACTTGTGTGAGACGATCTCACAGGTCATATTTTGTTATACGGATCTCTTATTTGGGCCATCCATGAAAAAATATTATTTTTTTATGCTAAGAGTATTATTTTTTATTGTGAATATCGGTAAGATTGATCCGTCTCACTGATAAAGATTCGTGAGACCGTCTCACAAGAGACCTACTATTAAAATTTTTAACTTGGTTTGACATTTTTTTAACATTATTTACTCTTTTACAAAATGTCGGCGAAATACCGACTCTTTAATTAAAGATTACACCGACCAAGTTCATATCTTGTCATAAAAGCCAATTGGTCTTGACTTTTGTCACTTTGACAAAAGATTGTTAAATCTTTATTCTCCTACAATAGCATCATCTTTATTCTGTTTTTATTTTTATTTTTATTTTTTACTTTTTTTATTATGTAAATTGAATTTAACAATAACATCATCTTTATTCTTTTTTGAAAATATTTTTATTATGTAAATTAAATTTTAAAGGGCCATAAATAATATAAAATTAAATGGGTGGGGTGATAGAGATTTAATTTAAATAATTAAATCGTAAAAATATAATGTAGAAATGAACTATGTGAAATATCATATATTAGTTTGGGATATGAAATATTTTATATTCAAATATCATATATAAATACTAGATTTTTAAAGTTTTGATATTAATATATATAATTGTTCCAATTTATACTCAAAATTTTAACTTTTGTATCAAATCTAAAACAATTAATATTCAAATATCGTATATTAGTTCCAGATTTTTGAGCGAATGAGGGACTGCAAAAATTTTTTTGTTCTGACAAGAGCTTAATACAAATACAATTATGCTAATGGGATTTAAAAGCAATTTCCCTACGTTTGGTTTGGAGGATAAAATAAACTAATGATTAATATGTAAATGATAAAAGAAATGATTCTGATAGAAATGTAATATATAATGTAAATTGTATTATGTTTGGTATGATTTTTAAGTGTGGGATAATTTTGAATTTTTTGATGAAATGACAAAATTGTCCTTTCTTCTTCCATTCCGGCAGCGACGGCGGCGGGGTCGGCCGGAGACGGCTGCGGTGGTCGGCGATGGCGGGGTCGGCCAGAGGTCGTCTGCGACTGGCGATGGTCGGCCGGAAGCGGCGGCTGGCGACGGTGGTCGGCGGCGGCCGGCGGTGGTCGGCGGTGGCCGACGGTTGCCGGTGGACGGTCGGTGGAAGGAAGTGGTGGTGAGTTTGAATTTAAGAGAAGGGTAAAATTGGAAAAATAGGATGGATTAAGAGTGAGGGTGAGGATGTATTATTTTAACCTACCTAATATAACCTTATCATTCACAGGAGGGATTGAATTAGTTAAATAATCACGCATACCAAATGAGGGATAAGATGGGTTAAAAAAAATAAACCCACCTTATCCCCCTACCAAACACCCCCTTAGTTTCTTCATTTCTCTTATTGATATTCCCATCTAGTTTATTTAAAATATGATTACCGTATATATAAATTTGGTTTGACATGATATTCACGAACCAAATTAATAACTACGCATGTCTCAATTTAAATAAATAAAATAATAGATAAATATTATAACTTTTGCACGTAGATAGTGAGTGGAAAAGAGTGGATAAAAAATAAATTAATATATCATGAATTTAATGTTTTTCAACCATAGTTTTACCATAACCCAAAAACTCCTGTAAGACGGTCTCACGGGTCAATTTTGTGAAACATATATTCTATATGAATCATCCACGACAAAGTATTACTTTTTATGTGAAATACGTTAAATTTTATTGTAAAAATAGACAAGATTGATCCGTCTCACGAATAAAGATCTGGGAGACCGTTTTATGAAAGAGATGTTAGTTACATAAATATATACAGTACTATAAATGGTCTTTATTTTCTTTACATAAATGAAATTTGTATACGGAGTCTCATGTGGATTCTAATTATTCAGGGGTGATTATTTTATCTCGGTAAATAAATAGACATTTTTGGAAACATTTACCCTTGATATTTTTATCTATTTCAAAATTACTTTTTTACATTCATTCAAATAAATGAAAAGATATCTTTCAATAAGGTATTTTTGTTATGTTATTTAAATTTCAGTATGAGAATCAATTATTTATCAAAAACTTCACTTATTATCTTTTCACTTTAATTTTCACACACTGTCCGATTCTATTTTTCGCCACATTTTAATAATTTGTAATTTAATAAATTTTACAAAAGCACAATCTTATGTAAAAAATTCCTGTATATCATAAAATAGAGATTATGGATGTATATTATACGTTATAGATTTTGGATTATAGATGCAGATTTATATTTTCAGTCATAATTATAATTCACTTTTGACTAAAAAAAACTAAAATTAACTTTTACTGATTTATTTATTATTAAAGTGAGATTTCGATTTCCGTGAATGGCTCAACACTATTCAACCATGTTGTTTCCATCCAATCATATCTTGACACGTTTAGAATTCACGTGGAAGCTCCATCGTGGTTTTATAAATCATTCGTGGTTTCCATTAAATTACAACCTTAAATTAACAAGGAAAATCAGAGACAAAACGATTTGTGTTGTGAAAAAGTAAAAATTTACGATAAAAAAGTAAAAATCTCAAACTCTCAAAATTATCACACTACACACTTTATAATATTTTTCTCTCAACTCAATTGTGATTTTCTTCACAAATGAGAGATCTATTTATAGAAAATTTTTACAAATAATCCAAAAATAAAATACATCATTACCTACATCATCACACACTAATTTTCAATATTCAACACCTAATTTTACCTAATTTTCAACATTCAACATTCACATTTTCAACACAAATATTTAACACATTTTTAAATAATTTTTCAACACTCCCCCTTGTGATGATGATCATAATGATTGTATACATTACGTGTTTTTATACTGCCTCGTTAAAAACCTTACTAGGAAAAACCCATTGGGATAAAAACCATAGTAAGGGAAAAAGAGTGCAGTCACGTAAACTCCCCCTCATGTTGACACGAACAATTCTTCACAAATTTCGTAGATTGCGCATCCCAATATTATATATGTGCTTTCTGAATATTGTCGTAGGAAGTGCCTTTGTGAAGAGATCTGATGAGTTTTCACTTGATTGAATGTGACGAACATCAATACATTTATTCTTCTCAAGCTCCTTGGTGAATGCGAAGAACTTAGGAGGAATATGTTTAGTTCTGTCGCTTTTTATGTATCCTTCTTTCATTTGAGCAACACATGCAGCATTATCTTCATATAGTATCACAGGCTTCTCGTCGAATGATAATCCGCATGAGATTTGGATATGTTGAGTCATTGATTTTAACCACACACATTCACGGCTTGCTTCATGTAGTGCAATAATCTCGGCATGATTTGATGAAGTTGTTACAAGTGTTTGTTTCTGTGAACGCCAAGAAATTGCAGTGCCTCCACGAGTAAATACATATCCAGTTTGAGAACGTGCTTTGTGTGGATCAGATAAGTATCCAGCATCGGCATAACCAATTATACTTGGATTAGCATCTTTTGAATACAAAAGTCCCAAGTCTGTCGTTCCTCGTAGATAACGGAATATATGTTTAATTCCGTTCCAATGTCTCTTTGTTGGATATGTGCTAAATCTTGCCAATAAATTTACGGCAAAAGATATATCAGGCCTTGTACAATTTGTAAGATACATAAGGGCACCGATAGCACTTAGATATGGTACTTCTGGACCAAGAATATCTTCATCATCTTCACATGGACGGAATGGATCCTTTTCTATGTTTAATGATCTAACAACCATTGGAGTACTTAAAGGATTTGATTTGTCCATATTAAAACGTTTAAGGATCTTTTCTGTATAATTTGTCTGGTGAACAAATATTCCACATTCTTTTTGTTCAATTTGTAAACCCAGACAATACTTGGTTTTTCCAAGATCCTTCATTTCAAATTCTTCTTTCAAGTATGACACAACTTCTTGAATTTCCTTATTTGTTCCAATGATGTTTAAATCATCAACATATACAGCAATAATTACGCATCCGGATGTTGTTTTCTTAATGAAAACACAAGGGCATATTGAATTATTTACATATCCCTTTTTCATCAAGTGATCACTTAGCCTATTATACCACATTCTGCCGGATTGCTTCAACCCATATAATGATCTTAGTAATTTCACAGAATAACATTCTCTGGGTTTTGAACTTTGTGCTTCAGGCATCTTAAATCCTTCAGGGATTTTCATATATATATTACTATCAAGTGATCCATATAAGTAGGCTGTAACAACATCCATAAGACGCATTTCTAAATTTTCAGATACTGCCAAGCTAATCAAATACCGAAACGTAATTGCATCCATCACAGGAGAATACGTTTCTTCATAATCAATTCCAGGCCTTTGAGAAAAACCTTGTGCAACAAGTCGAGCTTTATATCTTACTATTTCATTTTTCTCATTTCGCTTTCGAATAAAAACCCATTTGTATCCAACAGGTTTTACACCTTCAGGTGTAAGGACTATAGGTCCAAAAACATTACGTTTATTTAGCGAATCCAATTCAACCTGGATGGCATCTTTCCATTTTATCCAATCCTGCCGATTTTTACATTCACCAAAAGATTTTGGTTCATGATCTTCATTATCATTTATGATGTCGATTGCCACATTATAAGAAAATATATCATCAATTTCTTCTATATCTTTTCGGTTCCATATTTTTCCAGTATTAATATAATTGATAGAGATTTCATGATTCTCGTCAGTTTGTGGTTCTGACAAAACATTTTCATCATCATGTGTTTCTTCAGGAACATCATTCTCTATTTTGTGATCATTATGTGTTTCTTCAGGAACATCATTCTCTATTTTGTGATCATTGTGTTTCTCTATGAATTTTCTTTTTCGAGGATTTTTATCCTTGGAACCAACTGGCCTTCCACGCTTCAGGCGTTTAATGACATCATGACTATCTTCAATTTGTTTCTTCGGAATTTCAATTCGAGCAGGGGCATTTGCAGCATGTATATATGATTTAGTTACCCCTTTTGTGTCTGCAAATGCATCTGGTATTTGATTTGCTATTCTTTGCAAGTGCACAATTTGCTGTACATCTTTTTCACATTGTTTTGTTCTTGGATCCAGATGTAACAATGATGATACATACCATGTAATTTCTTTTTCGGTATGTTTCTGTTCTCCCCCTAACATTGGGAAGATTTCCTCATTAAAATGACAATCAGCAAAACGTGCTGTGAACACGTCGCCTGTCTGTGGTTCAAGATATCGAATGATCGATGGACTATCATAACCAATATAAATTCCAATCTTTCTTTGAGGTCCCATTTTCTTTCGTTGAGGTGGTGCAATAGGCACATACACCATACATCCAAAAATTCTCAGATGAGAAATGTCTGGTTCTTTACCAAATGCAAGCTGCAATGGGGAGTATTTATGATATGCACTTGGTCTGATGCGAATTAATGAAGCAGCATGTAAAATTGCATGTCCCCATATAGAAATAGGGAGCTTTGTTTTCATAATCATTGGTCTAGCAATCATTTGCAGACGTTTAATCAATGATTCAGCCAATCCATTTTGAGTATGTACATGAGCAACAGGATGCTCAACAATGATTCCCATAGACATACAATAATCATTGAAAGTCTGGGAAGTAAATTCACCAGCATTATCAAGTCTAATTTTCTTGATTGTATAATCGGGAAATTGATTCCTCAATTTTATTATTTGAGCAAGTAATCTTGCAAATGCAACATTTCGAGTTGACAATAAACATACATGTGACCATCTGCTGGAGGCATCAATCAATACCATAAAGTATCTGAATGGTCCACATGGTGGATGGATTGGTCCACAAATATCACCCTGAATACGTTCAAGAAACATTGGTGATTCAGTTTGGATTTTGGCTGGTGATGGTCTTATAATAAGTTTTCCAAGAGAACATGCTTTACATTGAAACTTATTATTCTGAAAGATCTTCTGGTCTTTCAATGGATGACCATGTGTATTTTCTATAATTCTTCGCATCATTGTTGAACCAGGATGTCCTAATCGATCATGCCAATTGGTTAATATTGAAGAATTATCAATTACCATGTTTGATTCAATGGGACGTATATGTGTATAATGCAATCCAGTAGGGAGCATTGGTAGTTTTTCAATCACATATTTCTTTCCTGATTTATATGTGGTAAGACACATATATTTCTCATTCCCTTCATTCATTGTTTGAGTATCATACCCATGGGAATATATATCATTAAAACTCAACAAATTTCTTTTCGATTGTGGTGAATATAAAGCATCATTGATCAAAAATTTTGTACCATTAGGTAACAAAAATTGTGCTTTACCACATCCTTTAATCAAGTCTACAGGACCTGATATTGTATTCACCGTTGTTTTTGTTGGTTTTAGTTCCAAGAAATATCTTTTATCTCGGAGGATAGTGTGCGTTGTACCACTATCAGGTATGCAAACTTCAGCTTGGTTCGTAGCATTTTCCATATTTGAACTTCAAAAAAATATGCAATGAAATAAAATTATTGACAATAAAATACAATACAATATAACACACTATAAAACATTATCATACGAATACATAAAAAATAAAATATTTTACATATTTATTCCACCATCAAATTGATCATTATCTGAGAAATCAATCAGAAAATCTCCAGCATCAAAATGAGTTGAACCACTCAAAGGTTCACTGTGTTCAGTAAAGTTGGTCTCCTTTTCTTTCCCCTTTATTGATTCTTTATAAAGTTTACAAAGGTGCTCAGGGGCTCGACAAATACGGGACCAATGTCCTGGAGTACCACATCTGAAACAAGAACTTTCAAATCTTTTTGAGTGATTCTCATTAACACTCATATTCTCTTGATGCCTTTTCGGTGGGTGGTTTGGGACGTTCTTTTGAGATGAGTTATAGAAATAACTATCTCGATTATTTTCAAAACCACGGCCGCGTCCACGACCACGACCACTTCCACGTCCACGTCCACGTCCACGACCACGACCACGACCTCGATTTTGTCCTCGACCAAAATCTTGTCTGTAACTTTGATTTTGGTTTCCAGGTTTAAATTCATTTTTGCTTACAGCATTTACTTCTGGAAATGCTGTTGATCCAGTGGGTCGGGACTGATGATTTCTCATTAATAGCTCGTTGTTCTTTTCCGCCACAAGAAGACAGGCGATGAGTTCAGAATATCTCGCAAATCCACGCACTCTATATTGTTGCTGTAGTGTTATATTTGATGCGTGAAACGTGGAAAATGTTTTTTCAAGCATTTCCGATTCTGTAACCTCATGTCCACAAAATTTTAACTGCGAGATTATTCTATACATCGCTGAATTGTAATCACTGACTTTTTTAAAGTCTTGGAATCTTAACATATTCCATTCATCACGGGCGGTCGGAAGTATAACTTCCCTTATATGTTCAAATCTCTCTTTTAATCCTTTCCACAGAGCCATGGGATCTTTTTCGATGAGATATTCACATTTTAAACCTTCATCAAGGTGTCGTCGTAAAAATATTATAGCTTTTGCTTTTTCTTGTGATGAAGATATACCATTTTCTTTAATGGTCTCGCTTAGACCCAATGACTCAAGATGCATTTCTACATCAAGAGTCCATGGCATATAGTTTTTCCCAGTAATATCAAGAGCGATGAATTCGAGCTTTGCCAAGTTTGCCATGGTGGTACTAAAAATTACGATGCATTTTATTAGTTAATGAATATTGCAATACAAAGTAATGGATAAACAACAAGTACAAGTATTCGTAAAAATAAAGAAAACACACGAGGAGGATATTCTCCGATAAATACAAGACTGGTGAGTATGATAACCAAAATAATTAAAAATAACCTCGTGAAAGCCATCTTCTTTTTTTCTTCGAAAATTTGATGAAGAATAATTTTTAGAGAAGAAGAGAAAGTTGGAGTGATTGAATGTATTTGTGAGATTGTATTTATAGAGCAAAAACTAGCCGTTTTGTTACCGTTTATTACCGTTGGTGTATAAGAAAATAAATGTATGTATTTGTATAATTTTATGGTAATAATATGGTGTATATAATATTAGTCATATTTAAATAATTATGTATATCATATCACATTATTATAATTAGGTGTCATAAGTTATTTTGTTTAAAAAACCTTATAGGCTTTTATACTTGTCGTATCCCTTACCGGGAGTGTGGGATGTCGTCTTAACATCCTCCCAGGATTTATAACAAGTTTTTGAAAAAATTATTTTTATTATTTCTAACAATAACATTATATTATATATTACATATATAAACAATAAATAAATAACAGTAAAATAAATATTATTACTTTTGTTACCTTTTTCTTCTGTTCGGAGCTTGGAAAAATATGGAGGACTTTTAGAGCTTCGTGCTGATAACGTGTTGTGAAAAAGTAAAAATTTACGTTAAAAAAGTAAAAATCTCAAACTCTCAAAATTATCACACTACACACTTTATAATATTTTTCTCTCAACTCAATTGTGATTTTCTTCACAAATGAGAGATCTATTTATAGAAAATTTTTACAAATAATCCAAAAATAAAATACATCATTACCTACATCATCACACACTAATTTTCAATATTCAACACCTAATTTTACCTAATTTTCAACATTCAACATTCACATTTTCAACACAAATATTTAACACATTTTTAATAATTTTTCAACAATTTGATATTTTTCTTACATATAAAAAAAACCTACAATCCACGTGATTTGACTAATTTTAGATGTACAAAATCCATAATGAAATTATATATATATATATATATATATATATAAAAGTTCCAAAAATATAAAAATAAAATAATTTTGTGACCCTTATCCTCTCTTTGTGCATCTATAAATAGGTCACATTCATTCCTCACAAATCCAGAGACAATAAACATTCTATTTTATAGCATCTAATTCCATTTTTCAAGCAAAAGAGAAAAAAATGGCAGGAATCATTCACAAGATCGAAGAGAAACTTGGCATGGGAGGCCACAAGGAAGGAGAGAAACACGATGTTCACAAGGCTGGTGGTGTATGCGAAGTGGAGCACATTAAGCCCGAAAACGGGCACGGCGAGCACAAGCCGGAACATGGATCTGGTGAGCACAAGGAGGGTTTGGTTGATAAGATCAAGGACAAGATCCATGGCGATGGCGGCCATGAAGAGAAGGGCGAGAAGAAGAAAAAGAAAGAGAAGAAGAAGCACGAGCACGGATACGAACACAGTGGTGAGAGCAGCAGCAGCGATAGCGATTAGACGAAATCTTCTGCTACACAACTTATATATATAATAAGGTATCTGTTCATTAGAAAACTTAAATAACATTTGAAATATGAATAATATAATATTTATTTATAATTTATTTGATCTTTGTTTATTTTCTTTGTAGGTTATGGGGCTTTTTCTACTATATGGTTGCAAATAAATGGAGATTAGTGAATAACAAAAAAACAAAAAAGAAATAAAAAAAAAACACTTGTGTCATCTTACAATATGTAGATGTATGCAAGGTTTTAACTTTGAGATGAATATATATGGTATTTGTGATGTATTTGCTTTGGATTTTGTTATGTCAACTTTGGGATTAATTATGATTTTATCATAATTGTTGATTGATGTTATTATTTTAATTATAGTGGCTTAATCTGAAACATACATAAAATCGTGATCCTTTTACTTACGCATTTAATTAAGTCTATTTGTATATTTTGCTTAGCCGATGTGCTAATTGATTACTTGTATTGAAACCACAAACCTGATCGGATCCTTTTTGCTCTCAAAATTCTTTTTATTTGTCCGGTTAAATCTAGCTTTTTAAGAAAAGATTTTAACAGCTAATGAATATTAATAAATCTAACTTTTTAAGAAAAGATTTTAACAGCTAATAAATATTAAAATCAGCTCAAGTGTAGCAAAATATTTAAAATAATTCATTCATCCCCTACTAAAATCTTTTCCTATCCCAACAACTACCATATCTGAACATACTTAGGGAATAAATTTACAAATTTTGATACCTATGTACTGAATTTGCAAAATGAAATGCACAACATTTATTCCAAATTGTCCCACTCTATTGACAAAGATTTCGGCCCAAAAAGCCCAGATATGTACATAAATACTATATGACATCATAAAATCAGCCGGGAAAATTATGGTTGAGAAATCCACACGGTCACTCTCAGTTGTCCTTTTTGGAAAAGTTATTAAAGATGAAAATGAGCACAACATGTTGAAAAGAAATTTTAATGACACTTACCAACTAATTTCAGAGTTATGTCCAATTGATAAAAACTTTAACGGAAGTTCTTACAATATGAAAAAACTAATTAAAGATTTCATATTGCTAAATAAGAAAGATTGATGTTTGTAACAATAACTGCATGATTTGCTGGAGTGTCGACTAAGAATTACTTGAATGTAATATTTGTGAGCATCCTTGGTATAAACCCAACAGGCATGGATTTTAAAATTCTAAGAATAATTCGTAATAAAAGATGTATTATTTTCTCATCACCAACTATCTATATACGATGGTTGTATGTTTCATCTGCTACAACTTCATATATGCGTTAGCACGACGTCCATCATTATGATGGAGAAACTATTACACACATATGATATGCCAGTGTAGTGTCATTTTGACGTTATACACTCATATTTTGATTAAAAGATTAGAAATATTAAATTATGACTTTCGGCCGATGGATTTCAACCATTTGGCCAGATTGATATGCTAGTTACAGATTATGATTGTTCCTTGTGGTTTGATATGTAGATCAACTGCCATATTAAAATATATTTTTAATGGTTATTCGAGTTGCGATCGAGGAACGGAGACCGATGACTGAAAAATAGAAAATGTTTATATTAGTTAATAGTTTTTAATTATTTAAAATAAGGATGATGATTTTTATTATTTTTGAAAATAAGGAGTTGTAAGGTGATTTTATACGCCGAGAAGTAATTTTTATCGGTATACGATTTTCATCAAAAATATGAATATTTTGACAACCCGACTAATAATTTCACAAACTTTACTAAACAAAATAATTTTATTAAGCACTAATGGGCTTATTGAGCCTAACTAACCTTGTTAATGGGCCTAAACTATGATTAGTGTTTTAATTAGTATTTAAAATACAAACCACCCCATAACTAATCAAATCACATGCCTCCACCTCTCCTCACACACAAGACTCCTTTTCTCTCAAAACTCACGGCACACACAAGGATTTCAAGAAGAAAGCTTCGAAAATTTGCTAAGAAATTCAAGCCAAGGTTGTTCGTCGTCGTTCTTCGATTCATCAACATATATTCGTGCGTAAATCACGCAAAGGCACACCATATTTCTCTCTTTTCTCATCTATCACACCCTAGTAATTATTTGATCATGAATTGCATGAAAAACAAGTTGCACTTCTTATTATTTTCATTTAATGCTTCCATATGTCAAAAAGCTCTTGAATTATTGCATCAAATCATGATATCAGTGTTCATAAAGGGACTGCCGTGATCAAGAATTGTTATGGGATGATTTTACACGCATTAAGGAGTCCTAGGATGCACTTAAATCGCTGCACACGTGAATTGATTAAGCTGGAACCAACCTTCGTGTTTTGTTGGCAAGGGCTCGGTTTCAAGGGAACTTGATTCATGGCTTGGCTGGGTTGTGACCAGGGCTGGGCTGGGTCATGTATGAGTCAGGAAAAGAGTTCTATCAAGCTAGGACTCGAGAGACACGGCTGGGAAGGAGTCCTACCTGAGGGGTACGTTAAGGTGCAGCTGCGGTGCAAGGAAGTTGTGGCTCGGCCAGGGGACTTCGAGCTAGGCTAGGCTAGGTCCCTAGGGTCTTAAGAGGGTGCACAAGGGTCTGGGTCAGGGGTTGGCTCGGTTGGTTAGAGTCCTAACAAGTTTGAAGAGTCCTAGTGGTCCTAGGAGTTCTCGGCCGCTACCTTCTGATTTTGTGGTTACGGTTGGGCTTGGGTTCAAGTCCTAGTGGTTCTAAGGGTCCAGTAGGGTCCATAGAGGGTCTGGTTCGAAGATGGCTCAGGATGGTTCGGGTGTGGCTCGGTGAAAATGTAAGTTGGCTCAAGCGTTTTAGTTGTGGTTCGAACTTGGTTTTCTTTGGGCTAAAGTTTGAAACATGGTTCAACGGGGGTCGAATCATGGTTCACGAGGACTAAATAAATATTAAAAGTCTAAGTTTCAAGTTTGGGAATTTTATATTAAATTTTGATTTAATTCGAGATTAAAACGCATTAATATGTTATAATTAAAGAATAAATAAAAAAACCATCGATTTAAGCCAAATAAAAATACGAGAAAATTAATGTAAGCTTAAATTATTATTTGGGATGGTTTAGAGTCAACAGAATTAGGAAAAAGTCAAAATCGTGAAATTTTACGTCTAAGGGTAGAACTGTAATTTTACACCCAAAAATTAGTAAACGTCATGAAAGTGTTCTGAATGCTGTTTTATATGCTAATATGATTATTTTGCATGTTTATGGAATTTTATGATGAAACGGTAACGTTAAAAGACATGTTGCATGCTTGGTTTAAAAGAAAATCGTTATATGCATGTTTAATTTTTGTAAGTGATGAAAATATGAAATGTTGAACGAAGTGAAGTAATTGTGACTAATACGATGATATGTTAATACGTAAGGCCAAGGCTCAGTTGACGGGTGAGAGTATCGATGATGTTCCCGCCGCCCAATACTGTGATTACATGTAGATGGATCCATCACCCCCAATACGAATACGAAAGTCACAATTAACGATTTGAATTCAACTAAAGTAAAATGGAATACGTATATGAATATGATGATGATATGAAAATTTTTATGAAAATGTTTATGTTTAAAGTTTATACATTATTATGAAAATGTTATTTTACGTACAAGAATTTTCACTATTGCATGTGATCTGTATATATAATACTTGTTATCAAGAATATGGTTTGCTGAGTCTTTAGACTCAGTAGGTGTGATTGATGTAGGTGATTATGATAATAATGATAATGGAGGTCTTGATGGTTGATCTGACTGGACTGAAGGTGCACATAACCCGAGGACCAATGCTAGTTTTCCGCACTAGTTTATGATTTATGATTTTATTAGTTGATGTTAATATATTTTTACGAATTTTATTATGTTTTTGAGTGGTTTTTGAGAGGTTGTTAGTTTTAGTAATTTTGATAATTTAGGAGTTGAAAACGATTGACGACTTTATGATTTAAACTATTTCCTTTGGATTTTTTAAATATGGTTGGTTATTTTATTTTTAAAATGGTGTCAAAAATATTTTAAGTGTATGTATCGGCCGAAATTGTGAGGTTATAAAAAAAATTTCTAGTACTTTTTAAGAAAACGAGTAGTGAACGTTTCAGTTTGTATCAGAGCAATGTTCCTGTAAAGGGTTGTGCCACCATCAGTGCTGGGAAGCTCAATCCTCAAGCCTCAATTTTGTAAGTTTACATGCTTTATATGATTTATATGATGTTATCTGCATAATTATATGAATTATATGTTTATGCGTCACATGTTTAATAGCTTTATGAGAATATATGATTTATATGCTTAAATTTGCTAAAATGAATTAGAATATGCTGCATGATTAGAAAACTTAGATTTAAATGCATGTTGGTTACATTAGAATTTGAAAAACGTTCAGATATAATGCCTCCTAGATGCGCACCTAGTACTGATAGGCAGACAGAGACTACTGACGACCGTCATGTTAATGCACCCCCAGCCTCCAAATGGGGATGCTGCCGCACGTGCATTGGAGGGTATGGCTCGTTTCTTCGAGCAACAGTACAGCAGGCTCCTAGGCCACAACATGATATTTATGATCAGTTTCGGAGGTTAGGGCCGAAGGAATTTTCTTGCACCACAGACCCGTTTGCCACGGAGGCATGGATTCGAGCACTTGAGGTGCATTTTCGCTACTTGAATATGGGGGATACTGATCGTGTGAGGTGTGCGACATATATGTTTAGGTATGATGCTTCTTTATGGTGAGAAGGAGATGAGCATGGTATTAATCTTGCTACACTTACTTGAGCTCGATTCAAGGAGATTTTCTATGAGAAGTATTTTACTGCTAATGTGAGAGGGCGATTGAAGAGGGAATTTATGACTCTCCGTCAGGGAGACATTTCTGTTGCGGAATTTGTGAGGAAATTTGATAGGGGTTGTTACTTTGTACCCTCATTGCTAGGGATGCGGCGGAGAAGCTTAGACACTTTATGGATGGTCTATGACCTACCATACATCGTGACGTGATGATGATGCGCCCCTTGGATTATGCTACTCCTACTACTTATGCATTTCAATCTAATCAATCTTTGAAAGACATTGACTTTGAGATGTAGCGCAAGAGACATCAACACCAAAATATTTCTCAGCCGAATAAAAAGCCGTACACGGGACCTCCTAGACCTGAATGGCCACCAAAGCCCCAAGGTCAAGTAAAGAAGCCAGGACCACCAAAGCCATCACAGCCTGGAGCACCGAAACCTGCAGAGGGACCACTGTACAAGAAGTGCAATCGCATACATTATGGACATTGCATGTGGGGGACTTCTAAGTGCTTTATATGCAAGGAAGGACACAAGGCTGCAGATTGCCCGAAGAAGAAAGCACCTACTGTGGGGTGAGCTTAAGTTATGCGCCGAGGATGCCAAAGAGGAGGCATACACGACCCTTATCATCGGTAACCTATTTATTTAACGTTTTTATATTGCTTTTATTGCATAAAATGTTAAATTGGTTATTAGAATTGATTTGGGAATAAGGATAACCTAGAGAATTTAGGTTGTATACTATACCTTAGATGGAATTAAGGAATGATTTTAGAAACCATAGAAATTGGTATTGATTTTTGTGCCTTAATTGATGTGAAAGATGTAATAATTCCAAATAAAAGTTTTATGGCCAAAAAATTGAGGAAAAACCATAATCAAGGACATAAGTTGGAAGTTTAGAAATTTTTGAGGGTCTAATATGCAATTTCCGAAAATTTTGGGGCAAAAAATGTAATTCTCGAAAATTTAAGGACCAAATTGCAAAATTTTGAAAGTATGAGGACCGAAATGCAATTAACCGAAATCTAGGGGCTAAATGATAATTTCCGAAAGTTTAAGGACTAAAATGGAATTTCTGAAAAGTACAGGGACAGAATGCAATTACCGAAATTTAATGACCAAAAGTGTAATTTCCGAAAATTGAGGGACCAAAATCGTAAATTCTGAAAATATCAAGGGTCAATTTGTAATTTTCGAAAATTTCTGAGGACTAAAATGCAAATTTCGAAAAATTGAAGGATCTAATGGCAATTAATCAGAAATTAAGGGGGAAATTATGAATTTTCCTAGGAACATTAGGATGCAATAAATCTGCTTCATGAAATTTTGGGAAATTAATGGTACAATTCCTTAAGCTTCAACACTAATAATCTAAAACGTTCTCGCCTCAGGGAGGATATTCATTCTAGGTGTAGCTACCTATGCACTCTTTTATATCTGAGACTTTCGTTAAGCGACTGAATATTATTCCTGAGGATATGAGATTGGGTTTCAAGGTTTCTATTCCTTCTGGTGACCAAATGATCATGACTACTATTGTGAAGAATCTGGAGCGTTGTTTATTTAAAGATGTGGTTTGGGAAGATCTTATTGTATTCCCTATGTAGAGACCAAAATTAGTACACGTAAAACCCATGCATTATTTAATTGTTAAATTATTTATTCAAGTTTAAAATGATTTTTAGCAATGCATGATTTATTTCTTTGCATTATTTAAATTATTTATGTTTTGTGATACATGTTAAAACGTTTCAGGTGATTATTTGATGCGGGATAGAAGAAAAGAGATTGGCGACGATTTTGGTAATTTTAATATGTGGTATTTTATTTTAAGTTAGGATTGGGGTATTTTAAAGGATTTATTTCGTTTTTTGCATTTTAAAACCTAATTTATTTATTTAGTGATTTTAGGATTTTAAAACTTTTAAAGTTTAGCAAGTGGACATTTTATTTTAAATGAAGGGGTTTTATTAGAGGTGAGTAGGTAATTAAGCAATTTTTGTTCTCTCTAATTACCTAAACTCATGCACACACACACATTTACACACACCTCACACACGAGACACACACACATTTCATTCCATCTCATTTCAGATTTTTGAGAGCAAAATAAAACCTAGGGTTCTAAGAAAACTCAGCAGCCGCCCCCTCCCTTCAAAGATTTCAGCAATTCTCGCCACTTTTCTTCAAGAAAATCATGCCACGTTCGTCCCGGATCAACATTCGCACTATTTCCGCTTAGGTATCGTCGGTTCGGTAATTTTAAATATAAAAAAGAATGTATAATTTTTTGTTTCTGCATCGATCTTGTTATATTATATGTTCTTATGTTTATTATGTGTAAAAATTCATATATGTTGTGCAAAATTTGAGAAAAAATGGTTGGATCGCTTTTGAAAGGATTTTTGGATCTCAAAACTCAAAATTTGCTATCATTTTAAATACTGCGACTATCATTTTAAATACTGCGACTTTTCGGTAT
Organism: Primulina huaijiensis; assembly: GCF_012295235.1. Classification (NCBI taxonomy): domain Eukaryota; kingdom Viridiplantae; phylum Streptophyta; class Magnoliopsida; order Lamiales; family Gesneriaceae; genus Primulina; species Primulina huaijiensis. Next base: position 14,124,317 of record NC_133322.1, on the reverse strand, counting down.
ATTATCTGAAAAACCTTTCAACATATAAAACGTAGTAATTTTTGATACCTTCGATTTGACAGTAAATTCGAAATTTTTGGATAAGAAATGAGTGAGTTAGAATCATTTTCGTGGGACTGCTCAAACTACAATTTTCTGAAAATATGTTCTTGATGAATTCTTGAAGTTTATTTGATGCAAGCTTTGTTGGGAACCATTGGGTGATCTATGCTGTGTTTAATTATTTTGAGTATGATGTTGGGATGGTTTTTGGTGTGTCGGTTCGCGTCGATAGGCACTTGATTGCATTAGAAGTCGTAGGATGCGTTTTGGTGTCAAAATGTCGTGTTTACGGGTTGTGTTGTTTGGTGCGTCGTCGTTTGGGAAGTTTGTACGGGTTTGAGTCAATGCCATAGTATCCTAGGATGAGTCTTGCGGTGTTGGTTCACGGACCGTATTATTGAGTTAGGAGGAATATAATATAGTGTTTTTCCCTTGGTTTACCCTTCCCGCAGGTACACGGACCCGAAGCCGGACCCTTACACAAGGTCTGTGCCCTTGTTTCTTTCGAAATGTGAATTTCCAGCGCCTACACAGACCCAGACCCAGACCCTTACACGGGGTCCGTGTCTTCCAAAAAAAAATTATTTTTTTAGGGATTGTTTTTGAGGTTTGATGTTATGATTTAGTACAATGATTAAACGAGGTCAAGTCCCGAGAGATTTAGAACGTCATAAAAAAATTTGTCATTTTGGGTGCGAGCATGACTAATACGTCTAAGTTATGAAAGATAAGTGTTTGAACTCATGTTAGTACGTGCAGCAGTGGTCTCAAGGGAGATCCAACGAATCCCTCAACGCCAAGTAAGTATGTTCGACGTGCAAAAGAAAATATTTTAAGTTTTTGAGGTATGCTAAATGTCTTGTGACCAATTATAGATGGATTTGGAATTCGGTGAACGCGGCCGATTAACTCTCCACCTCGGTAAAGCATGACCGGGTTTAGATCAGGATTGGAAAGCGATAAACCATGATCAGGGACCAATCCACCCGGTAAAGCATGACTGGGGATCTCATGTATGTGGCAGTGGATTTTCCCTGTCAGCCCAGTACTGTGGTTTAGTTTGATCAGGCGCATTTATGTATGTGTCACTTGCTTTGAAACATAACTCTACGCAAAATGATGAAGTTATGCATGTTCAAGTATGTATGATGCAAGTATGTTTACGAAAAATTTTATGATATGATGGCACGTCTATGTTTATGTTATTACGTTCAAGATTCAAGTATGTACGTTCAACCTTAAAGATGCATGTGGTTTTATTATGTAGTACTTGTTATCTCCAGTTTATACATGTTGAGTCTTTAGACTTTCTAGACTTGATCGATGCAGGTGAGGATGAGTATGAGGAGACGAGGGGTGGGGACCAGTGAGCCGGCTTGGACTGCGTGGGAGGCTAAACCCGAGGACCGCCAATGTTTTAAGATTTTATGCATGACGATTTTTAAAACTCTTATTTTTACGAGATTCTCTTGTATTTCGCTGCTCCAAATGCTGCTACATTAATCAATGGGAAAAGAGTTTTTTGACTTGTTCAGTTAGCTTCGTTCTTTTCTAAATTCTTACTCTAGATATCTAATTTCGCATGCTTTCCTTTGCAGCTGAGGATGATGAGATGAGACCAGATGGGAAAAGAATCCGTTCAGGAATCTCGAGTAGTATTATTTACGATCTTACAGACTGTAATGCTTTTCTTCGCAACAAAGGAAAAAGCCCCATGAATTTGAGGTTTTGGAAACATTGTTCATATATTATTGTCAATTGCCCTTTGTAACTTTGTTTTTTATGCCTGATGCGTGATTCAAGATATCACAATATTTCTTTCGAAAGTAGTTGATGTTTGCATATGTTGCGCATACATATATAAGAGTTGTGTATGAGAACCTGTTTTTTTGTGTTTGATATGATGTTTGATCTTTTGAAATGATTATTATTCACTTTATATTTTTATACTTTTCTTTTATTTCTAAACATATATAAATTGTACTCGCAGGTAACAAGAAGACCAAATTTTGTCTAAAATATGATGTTCCAAGATTTTGCTAAGCAAATTTAGTTGTTTTTTGTATTGTAGCAACATTGTATTTAGTCATGGACTTAAATGTATAGCAGTGAAAATATCATATGTATGAATTGATTGTGAAAAAAAGAATTAGAATATTGTTTAAAAATCTTGAAGTTAAGGTATTATAAAGTGTCCTTATAAACTGATGTATGGACATTTTTCAGTGTCTTTGTAAATAGATTAAGGAAGCATCTATTATTGTCATTATATATAGTAATAGAAGACGTTCAATTGTGTCCATATTAATATAAAACAAAGGCACTTATATATGTCCTCATTAACACAAAAGGAGGCATTTGTAAATGTCTTTATTACATGTCTTTAGTGACACTTTGCAATGTCTTCATATCTTTAAATCGAGGCATTTATGATGTCGGTTGTAATATTATATACTGACACTACATAATGTCACTAACCTTTAGCCGACACGAGAATAGACGACATTGTTCTCGGGTGTCATTAGAAAATAAATGTCACTATATTCTTAATATAAGGACATTTTTGAATGCCACTAAAAGGCTATATTCTTGTAGTGATAGTAATAACAGTATAAACAGTAATATTTTTTTTAAAAAAAAGATACAGATACAGATAAACAGTAATGATAATATAGATATGCGATCAAGTAGAGTTGTAATAATTTGAAAATAAAAAATTACAAAAGATACAACTAACACTGAAATGATTCTGAAAAATCTATAAATGCACAGTAATTATAATTAATCAAGTTTTGAAGAACTAAATCTGAATCCCAGACAATAACTCAGACAGACTCTCAAAAATGCCAACGCCTTCTTCAGCAACCGCCGCCATATCTTCGCCTTCTTCTTCTTCTTCCTCCTCGTCGCTCTCTTCTTCCTCTTCACCTTCTTCGTCGCAGTGTCCGTTTTCCTCTTCTTCGTGGTGGTGTTTTCTGCCATGGACGCCTCCCAATATCTTCTTCTTCGTCTTCTTCTTGATTTTGTGCATGAACTCCGTTAAATGGCCGCCGCCATGCTCCTTCTCCTCTTTAAGTTTGCCACCGGGGTGTTCTTCCACCTTGTGGTGGTTAAGGTGAAGGGCATCCCCCACTTTGTTCTTTATTTTCGATTTGATCTTCTCACTCACACCGGACATGGTTTGATTCTACTTCTTTTTTCTTACACTCTCACTGTGATCAATTATATTGCTCTACGTACCTGTTTTTATGTCTGAGGAATTGAAGGAATGGAATGCATAAAACTTCAACAAAGCTTTACACTTATATAAGTGGTAAATATGCATTAAATTAGTAATTTTCTTTCAAATTCAGTCTTCCTAAACGCGTTCAAGCACCTATGTTCTGACCCATAAAGTGTTAATAACATTTCAAAAATTCATTGTCTGTAATTGTAAATGCATATAACAAATGGCAACTTGCATGCAAAATTGGGTGTACTGCTTTGAAAGTCAAATTTGTGTGACCATTGGCTAGCTTTATTATATTGTTTATCACATTGAAGAAATCAGCGGTTTGATCTGGACCATTTCGTTCCTTGCTTTCATTATTAAATGTGTTAGGTCTATTCTAAAATTTTAATAATTATCTTTTTCAAATATTGATTTTATTCTATAAATGCATGACCGATTCTCAACCAATTTCCATTGTTGGATCTGGGTTAGTGTATATTACAGCTAGAGTATTTCTCCGTCAATTCAAATATCATTGGTGGGTGGTTATTCACAACATATGTTAAGATCAAGGTTCATTTTAAATATTTTAAATCATTTTTTCACTGCAGTTTTAAATTAAATCAATATCATTTGATAATTAATTGTAATTATAATAACTGGGTCTCACACAAGCTCTCTCGTATAACGTATGTAAATAAAACCATCGAATAATTTAGCCTGATCAAAATCCCATAACAAAAATCCATAGACATTCTCCGAGGCTTTAAAAAGGAACGAACATACGAAAAATGAAATTTTGATTCACTTCCATTCACTCATTCCCATTATGATATCCAAAAACCTCAGTAACATGTAATTATTTGTATCCAACACCATCACATTGCCCTCGATTAATTAGTAATGACCCTCGAATTTGAGTGATATATTATATTAAATTCATTTGATTAATTTGTTTCTTTAATTTTATATTATGACCCTAATTTAAATGAGATACATCTGAGAATAATCAGCCAAGCGAAGTTTCTAGCTTCTACCGAATCCGATACAAGCTAGGCTGATTAAAAGAATAGGATGGGCCGACACTAGCCGAACAACCAGTAGAGTAGGGACAACGTTATAGTGAGAGCTAGCTGAAATATTTTCAAAGGTCTTCTGGAGTTGGGATAAGCAAAATCAGTTCTATTTTCATTTCACTACTTCGAATTCTGGGATCTAAATCTGACTCTTCACCTTCCGGCTTAGGTGAAGAAATTTTCCTTTGGCTTAGTACCGAGACTCAGATTCGAATATTGTCTCTATTGTACCAAAATTTAGTAATAATGTGAATAAAATAATTTATAGTGATTCTCATTGTTCAAGAGACGTCAGATGCGATAGTTTGTATGCGAGAAAATTGCAGTTTTAGTCTCTTATTACTCAAATTAAAATTCATCTCCTCAAAATAAAAGGAAAAATAAAGCAAAACGACATTAATGCTTCCAAATGGGAGGAAAAATGTTTGTCATTTCCTATTGTTTGTGTTTATGTATATTTAATGTGTGTAATATAAGCTTTATTCTTTTTACATGAGCTACGTAGAAGAGTGCCAGTGACAAATAAGCAATATCCCGTGGAATTAATGGTTTCGAGCAAAAAAAAAATTGAAATCAAAATTACTCGATGCAAACGAATTTTGACAAGCTAAAAAACTAAAACTTAAAATAAATCAACTTACAAGACTAAAATTACAATTTTGTTGTACAACTTATCTCTACGTACTTATATATTTAAATCATGGAATTTTGTGTTGTATAACTATGTATAATCGGAAAAAATATATGAAATTTTCTTTTATTAATTGTTTGGTCGTTTCGATTTTAGTGTTTTTTTAACAACGGTCAACACTCAAATGAAATTTTCTTTTATTAATTGCTTTGTTGTTACACCCAAATCAAATCAACCTCAATCGCCCGATATCATTGAATTTTTCCAAGAATTATTTTAATTATATATGCTTCCTTTTATTTTCACTATTGTTTTAATAAAACTGAGTATAAAGGGGGAAAAAACTTTCATGAAATGATTTTTTTTATTATGAAGTAATGAAATTTTATCCAAATGCACTTGTTGTTGACAATAATGAAGGAAAGAAAGAAAATCATCAGACACATAAGAAATTATTCTAAATTTGCATAAAAAAAAAAGTATAGCATATCATTTAATTTATAAGAGATTAATTTATTTTACATCTTGAGAAGAAACTTACTTCATGTGCATTCAAAATGGATCCAAAAGTCACACATTGAACAATGAAAAGCCATATGATCTACGAAACCTTGAATTGTTCTCTTGCAAAACCCGCACCTTTGGCTTCCCATAGTAAGCATACGAGTCAGAGTCACCGGATGATCATGCACATGTCTTGGCAGATCGATATTGTATCCGAACTTGATCTTTGACAACTTCCCAGTCGAAGGAATGCAATTAATATGAAATGACTGATCACATTTGTCACAATAATAAAACCAGAACTTGGCATCTATGTCTTGTTCGCAAAACTCACATAGGTAGTCATTTTCTTTGTTTTCTTCTTGCGGAATTTGAACGGCGGGGTCGTAAATGAGGGTAAGAGGATGTTTATCAAATTTGTGCATAACTGTTTTCGGTAGAAAGGCACATTGTGCATGGATATGGTGATCACAAAGTCTACACGAGTAAGCGGCAAGAGAGTAATAAACATCACAACAAAGAAAAGTTTTCCTTGGATACCACGGGATTGATAAAGCGAGAAGGTGTTGGCTGTGTGATTCATGCTTGATGGCATGTGGAGAAGCGACACATTCCACATCGATATTAATTAAAGAATATTCATCTTTATATCCAAATCCATTGCTCTTTTTTCCACACATTGAACACTCAAACACAGAACAGATACCACTTGATTTTGAAAAAAGTTCTCTTGGACGGTTCCAAAAATAATCCTTGATAGTTGGGAGTAAATTTGCACAAGGTTGATGGAGGAGAAAAGAACACTGTTGTTCGGAGCAACTATAGCATGAAGCAGTAGATGGAATAATGGGTTGTGTACATGCATTGCAAACTAATTGAATATCATTCTGATCTTGGTGATGATAGATCCAAGAAGAATGGTCAGTGTGGTATTTCTCTATCTTCGATTTAACATCTTCGATTTCTGCATCTTCTGTGTTTTTGAGAAATGTACGTATTATCAAATTCGGAAAGGTATCCGGTGCCCATGGAAGACGAAAGGATGCTTTAACTATCTCTGTAAAAATATTCAGCAACAAAATGAGTATAGAGGCATCAAATATTATGTACTCGAGCAACATGAAACTAGTGTTTACCTAGGTTATCCATCTCTGATGCTACACAATGAATATGGGCCGCACGCTCACACCATCCACAAATATAAGCGCCAAGGGTCAATGACACCTCGTAGCCACAGATTAAACAATTTGGGCTCTCAAAAATGAAACTACTAAGCGAATATAGGAGAGTCAGATGGTGATTATGATCTTTGGTATTTATAATACTAGGCAGTAAGCAACAATCTTGATGAATGTAGAAACTACACTTTGAACAAGAGAAAAATATTCCCTTTCGTTCTTTTCCACATGCATTACATACCAACGTTGATTCGTTACACATTGCCGTCAATGAATGTTCACGATGGCTAATGTGTTTTATATTGATCTCCAAAGGAAAAGCACATTGGCAGTGGAGATAAAATGTAGTCATCCCAGAGCATTTGTAAGTAAAGTTCTTACATACGTTTCCACATTTCTCGCAGTTGCAATTGCCATGCGGTGGCTTTGTTAGTATCTCAAGATTATAGCAAAATCCACCAAAATCACGATCTGATGATTGGAGCAATTCTGTGCATGGTTGGTGCAGGAAAAAATCGCAATCTCGGCTACATCCATAAGAAGGACTAGATATTATTGCCACCCCGCATGCACTGCAACACGCCTTCGGATTTTCTTGATCTTCAACATATATTAGTGGATGGTTATGGCTAAAATGTTGAAGCTTCTTTTCGTTGGGTACTATATGATCAATGTGCGGATGCATCATGCGGCACTAAAATAGAGTGATTTTATATTGTAAATGAATGTGACATACAATATTGTGATATTTATAGGGAAGAAACACGAAAACTTGTGATCAGACATGGAACAAGAGCAAGCAAGGTATATGGGAAAGTTGGGCTTTGAGGGCAACATTTTCAAGATCTTAGTATAATATTCTTGAACTTTTACTAATAAAAAGAATATATGTTGTACTTGGGACATTGTTGTGAATAATATGTTTCTTAACATGACGGTCTTAAACATTATTCTACTTCTTCTATTTGCATTTTAAAACAATAAATGATCATAATTTAAATAAAACCTACACTACTTTTGACAAGATAAAAATATATTATTTCACGAAAAACTACACTTTTGACAAGATAAAAAATATATATATTTTGGACGAGTTATGCGTTCGGGTCAAATATAATATGTTGCATGAATAGGAAATATGCGCAATGTACGTATCTAATAAATTCATTCAGATTGTGTTCGGATGGACGTACATAGTTGCAATGAATTGATTTCAAATTTTTAATTCAATTTCATTGTATATATGTTTTGGAAAAAAAGAAAGAATGACATAATATTTTATTATTATGAATGAGTGGGACGTACAATATTTTGATATTTACAAGGAAGAAATCTAACAAATTCAAGTAATTAGACATGGAACAAGAGCAAGCAAGGTATCTCGGAAAGTTGTAATATTGGCAAGCACGATATTAGTTAAATATTCTTGAACCTTTTACTTTAACTATTAAAAAAAAGTAATTGTTCCCCAAAAAAAAAATGAAATTGTTTTTTATTGTTTTCTCCAAACATATGATAATATATTGAATGTTATGAAGTAAACTGGTTACGAGGTGGCTTTAATTGAAACTCTTTAAAATGAGTGAGAGGCTTGAATGTGAGCTTTAACGGAATATAAGCATTTTATAGAAGATTTTCACAATGGCAAAACATTGCTGTTCTATTTTTATACATTTCTGAAAAGTTTGGTAATTTTTGGATTTGTATTTTAATTGTTATGAATTTCTAAATTTTTAACCAAAATTATATGTTAAGTTTTATGCAAAAATGATTTTTTAAGGTTCCAACATCTATTAATGGCGCTAATTGATCGAGATTTTCTTACAATGAAAATATCCAATAAAAATAAAATAAAAATGTATGCAAAGTGAATCAAAAGTACACTAGTCAATTTATAATATAGTGTAAAAAGTGTTAAAAGATATTATTGTTAGCTCTCAAGGGTAGATTAGTCATTTTACTCTTTTTGTGTGTAAAACATATTTCTTTATATTCTTTATTTAGTTTTACAACTCCGCAACTTGAGTTTTTCGCTCACTCTCTATTTCGTCATGGTATCAGAGCCTCTATCTCATGGATCTGTCAATTGTAGAGAAGAACTGTTAATCTCATCCACAGCTCACTGCTGTGTTCGTACAACTTTTTGTTCATATAGTTTCTCTTTGTTAATCACATACGATTTCTTCTCTGGATTGTGTTGTTTTATTCGTTCTCTTTTGTTTGGTTTTGGTATCATGGTTACTCGTAAAGACAATTCTCTTCAGTCTATTAGTGTTCAATTGGATGGAAAAAATTATTTGTATTGGGGTTATGTTATGAAAAATTTCTTGCGGGGGAAATCGATGTGGGGCTATGTCACAGGTGTGCGAGACAAGCCTACAGACCAGACGAACCCTGATTATGCTGTGTCATTGGATGTTTGGGAGGCAGATAATTCGAAGATTATTACGTAGATTAATAATTCTGTTGCACACTCAATAGGTGCTCAATTGGCAAAATACGAGACTGCTAAGGAGGTTTGGGATCATCTGGCATGCTTGTATACACAGTCTAATTTTTCCAAATAATATCAATTGGAGACAGATATTCGTGCCCTTCAGCAGAAAGATATGAGCATCCAAGATTTTTATTATGCCATGTCGACACTCTAGGATCAATTGGCATAACAGAATCTACAGAATTGCGAGCATTCTCACCTTATATTTCCCAGAGAGAAGAACAATGCTTGGTACAGTTTTTGATGGCACTTCGGAATGATTTTGAGGGTCTGCATGGGATGATTCTTCATCGCAACCCTCTTCCTTCTGTTGACTTGGTTGTAAGTGAATTGTTAGTTGAAGAGATTCGTCACAAGTCTCACGTTGACAAAGGGACAATCCCAATTACACCATCTGTCTTTTCAGCTCCTCAACGACGTCAAGCTAATCACCAAAACAGGTCAAATATGAAGGTTTCTCAAGATGAGTGTTCTTTTTGTAAAGAGAAGGGGAACTGGAAAGCTCAATGCCCATTATTTTTGAGTAAAGGAAAAGTACAGCCGCAACAGCAACAACAATGACGACTTAACACTCCATGGAAACCACAATAACATCATCAGCCATCTCTGAACACTCCATGGAAACCACAGCAGCAGCATCAGCCATCTCAGAACACTCCTTGGAAACCTGGTAATCCATCAAACCAGTGGACATATCGACGACCTCAGTCTAACAATGCAGTTGCTGCACCGTCTTTGGATCCGTATTTGTTTGAGCAGTTTCAACAGTTCCTCGCTCCACAGCCTCATGCTATGTCAGCTTCTTCACATATAGGTTTGTCATCCTCTGGCACTTCAGGTATATCTTCGTCCATCTGGGTCTTGGATTCTGGAGCATCTCATCATATGTCTCCTGATTTGTCGTCTTTTGCTTCTTTGTCTCACAATTCTTCCATTGAAATTGTGACTGCTGATGGTACACTGATGCCATTAGTAGGCGTTGGTCCTCTTGTTACGTGTTGTCTATCTCTTCCTGATGTAAACTATATTCCCAATCTTACACTTAATCTTGTTTCGATCAGTCAATTATGTGAGTCTGGATACTTAGTCTACTTTTCTTCTTCAAATTGTTATGTGCAGGACCCACGATCCCAGAGGCTGGTTGGGACAGGCCGTAGACAGGGGGGACTTTATGTTTTGGATTATCTCAGAGTACCAGATGTTGCAGCATCTAGTGTGGATCTCTCTTCTTTTCGCTTGAGTCAGTCGTCTTCTGTTTTTTATTTAAGGCATAATCGTCTAGGACACGTTTCCGCGTCTCGTTTGCAATTTTTAGTGTCTACAGGAGCACTAGGAACCTTGAAAAGTCATGATATTTCTGATTGTAGTGGTTGTAAACTGAGAAAATTTTCATCTTTACTTTTTTATAAAAGTCTATCTTTTTCTCCTACTCCTTTTGATCTTGTTCATTCAGATGTGTGGGAACCATCTCCTGTTCCTGCGAAAGGGGGGTTGAGATATTATGTTTCTTTTATTGATGATTGCACTCGTTATTGTTGGGTTTATCTGATGAAACATAGGTCTGATTATCTTGCTATTTTCAATGATTTTAAAGCTCTTGTGAAAAATCAACATTCAGGTGTCATCAAGTGCTTTCGTTGTGATTTGGGTGGTGAATACACTTCTAATGATTTCTCGCATTTGCTTGCTTCTGATGGTACAATACGTCAAACCTCATGTAGAGAAACCCCTGAACAAAACTGTGTTGCAGAAAGAAAACATAGACATATTTTTGAAACAGCTCGCTCTTTCTTACTGTCTTCTAATGTTCCTAGTGCATTTTGGGGTGAAGCAATTCTTACTGCTGTTCACGTGATCAATAGAATTTCAACTTCACACAATTCAGGTTTGTCACCCTTTAAAAAAATGTATGGTCATGCTCTTGATTATTCTTCATTACGTGTTTTTGGTTGTGCATGTTTTGTTCTCCGACCACAGATCGAGCGCAATAAGTTGTGTTCCTTGAACATGTTCCATTCTTTTCTATACCTGTTAGTTCGCATAATGTGACACATGCAGATCTTATTCGTATTGACCCTTTCACCTCCGACACCGACGAGACCTTGCCCACCATCACACCCGAGACTCCTGCTCCTCCAAATCCCCCTACGACAACCCAATCATCTCCTGGCATTGCGGATAATCCTCCACTCCGTCAGTCCACTCGTGTTCGTAAGTCTACTCAACTACCTGATTTTGCTTACTCGTGTTATTCTAGCACTTTTGCTTCATTTGTTGCCTCTGTTCATCGTCTCTCTGAGCCTTTATCCTATAGCGAAGCTGTTGGTAATCCACTTTGGTAGCAGGTTATGGCTGAGGAACTGACTGCTCTTCATCAGACTCATACATTGGATTTGGTTCTGTTGCCACAAGGAAAGCACACCATTGGCTCTCGTTGAGTCTACAAAATCAAGACCAAATCTGATGGATCTATTGAACGATACAAAGCTCGTCTTGTTGCTAAAGGTTACTATCAGAAGCATGACATGGATTATGAGGAAACATTTGCCCCCGTTGCTAAAATTATGACAGTTCGTACTCTAATTGATGTTGCTTCTGTTCGTCGATGGAAAATCTCTCTGATGGATGTCAAGAATGCCTTCTTGAAGGGTGATCTTCATGAAGAAGTTTTATGGCTCCTCTTCGTGGTGTTGCTCATCAACTTTGTGAAGTTTGTAGACTTCGCAAGGCTCTTTATGGTCTGAAACAAGCTCCTCGTGCTAGCTTTGAAAAATTTTCTATAATGATTACTTCGCTTGGGTTTATTCCTAGTCATCATGATTCCGCATTATTTGTCAAGTGTACTCGTGCAGGTCATATACTTCTGTCTTTATATATTGATGACATGATAATCACCGGTGATGATATTGATGCTATTGAGGCTTTGAAGTCTGAGTTAGCTCGCTGCTTTGCTATGAAGGACTTAGGTTTGCTACGTTTCTTTCTAGGAATTGAGGTTGCCTATTCTCCAAAAGGTTTTCTTTTATACCAGTCAAAGTACATAGCAGATCTGTTTGAGTGTGCATGTCTATCTGATAACAGGATAGTGATACTCCTCTTGAGACCAATGATCGGTACTCTCTGTCGGATGGACCTCCTTTGCCAGATCCTACCGTATATCGTACTATTGTTGGCAGCTTGGTTTATCTCACTGTGACTCGTCCAGATATTGCGCATGATGTTCATGTAGTAAGTCAGTTTGTCACTGCACCAACTACAGTTCATGGGGCTGCTGTTCTTCGCATTCTCAGGTATCTTTGGGGCACTCAGTTTCAGAGTCTTTTGTTTCCTTCTACTTCCTCCTTAGAGCTGCGTGCATACTCTGATGCTGATTGGGCTGGCGATACCACGGATCGTAATTCAACCACTGGCTTCTGTATTTTTCTTGGAGATTCTCTTATCTATTGGAAAAGTAAGAAACAAGTTGTTATCTCTAGATCTTCTACTGAAGCCGAGTATCGTGCTATGGCTTCAACCACTTGCGAGATTGTTTGGTTACGTTGGTTGCTTGCGGATTTCGGTACCCTTTTTCGTCATCCTACTCCGTTATATTGTGATAATCAAAGTGCAATTCAGATTGCATGCAATTCAGTTTTTCATGAGAGGACAAAGCACATTTAGATCTATTGTCACGTCACTCGTTATCATCTCCAGCTTGGCACCATCACGTTACCTTTCGTTCCTTCTTCTTTGTAGATAACTGACATGTTTACCAAGGCACATTCCGCTTTGCACTTCTGTTTTTTGTCTGACAAACTCTCAATGCTTTTAGCTGTAGCATCGTGAGTTTGAGGGGAGATGTTAGAATATATTATTGTTAGCTCTCAGGGGTAGATTAGTCATTTTACTCTTTTTGTGTTTACCCTAACTATATAAACATATTTCTTTGTATTCTTTATTTAGTTTTACAACTCTGCAACTTGAGTTTTTTGCTCACTCTCTATTTCTTCAAAAAGTATGAGTATCGATCCTACAGAAATTGATTATACAAGTTTGCCTCAAGCCAAATTCTTTAGTTAATTGAAATAATAATTGAATTAATTTATAAACTAAAATAATAATTAAGTAAAAAGACGAAACAAACGTAAGATAAATAATTAGACTTAAAGTAATAAACAATTGTTAGAATCTCGGTTCACATACCCCTGACTTTTATCTAATAATTGAATTTCATTTCATAAGCCATACTTTTGATGAGATTTCCTAATTTATCAATATATTTTGTCGAACTATATTAATGTAATTAATAATATGCACTAACGAAGTATGTTTGTGTTATTTAACAATTGTAATCACATTATTGAACCGTGGAATCTTTTAACTTTCGATTTATTGGACTATGACTATCAAAATGTGTTCAACCTTATATGTCTATGCAAGTTATAGATACATAGATTATGTTATTTATCATGTTATAAAATCTCATGTCGTCTCAATTATAACATATAAAATCATTTCGGAATTGATCATGCCCCAAAGATGCAAGAGAAACCAATAACATAATCAAGTATACTAAAGAATAAAATAAAATTTTCAAAAAAAAATCATAACATAAAAGTTTGGGGATAGGATTCCATAAATCCTAGCTAAAAAAAATATATAAAAGAAGAAAACATTTGTGAAGTTCTTTTTCTTGGCCTGTTCTCTTGCTCTCTTCTTTTCCTCTTGCTTACCGGCTCTCTCTTGTATATCTTGTGTAAATCTGATGCCTTGTGAATATTTTCGTGTATAAGGCTGCTTTAAGATATAAATGTAGCCAAGAGTCTGTTGGTCCCACTTACGGTAATTTGAGATAATAAAACCCGAAAATAAAGAGTAAACTGGACACCGAGATTTACGTGAAAAACCCGAAAAATTATTAAGGTAAAAACCACAGGCAAGATGAAAAGAATTTCACTATAATATTTTGTGGTATACAACTCACTCACTGTGTTTCCAAAGAGAACACACACTCTCTTAATACAGGAGAACAAACATATCACAAATATTATAGAACTAAGCACTCAACTGCTATAAACTGAGAGAAGACTCGAGAATTGGATGCCTTGAAATGTCGAATGATAGATGCATCATTCCAGTGTGAACCTTCATCCCCAATTTCGGAAAAGCAGCTGCCGAACGAAACGTGTTCAAATATTATTCAAAGAAGGATGCAAAAAATTGAATGCATTTAAAGCATTGTGTGTGCTGTCTACCTTTTTTGACTAAATTTGCCGACATTTCTCCCACTTGGACATTTGATTGAGAATCAAAAACATCTTCACACATCCTTTCAATCTTGTCATTCCCTGCTGCTTACGTTTCTGCTAGAAAACTTGAGAATCTACACCGCTCAAACTTATCAGTGTTTACTGACTTGGTCAGAAAATCAGCTATGTTATGTTTTGTATGGATTTTCTGGATATCCACACTTCTTTCTTCTACTACTTCCCGCACAAAGTGAAATTGTACTCCAATGTGTTTCGTCTTGGAATGAAATGCTGGATTTCTTGCGATGTGCAAGGCACTCTGACTGTCACAAAACAAATGAACATTCTCTTGTTTTTGCCCGATATTCTCCAATAACCTTTTAATCCATATTGCCTCCTTGCAAGCTTGAGTAACTGCCATGTATTCTGCCTCCGTTGTAGATAACGCCACAACTGTTTGCAGTTTTGAAACCCAGCTTACTGCTCCCCCTGCAAGTGTAAATACATAACCAGTAATAGATTTCCCCTTATCAGGATCACCTACATAATCTGAATCGACATAGTCCCTGAGTGTAAAATCCGATCCTTCATAACATAATGCAGTATTTAAGGTACCTTTAATGTATCTAAGGATCCGCTT
Organism: Primulina huaijiensis; assembly: GCF_012295235.1. Lineage (NCBI taxonomy): Eukaryota > Viridiplantae > Streptophyta > Magnoliopsida > Lamiales > Gesneriaceae > Primulina > Primulina huaijiensis. The sequence continues at coordinate 14,109,310 of NC_133322.1, read as the reverse complement.
GACAGTGCTCCAATGCTCTCGTCCAGGATTCGCCATAACCCGACTAACTGCTCCACTGCTTGAGCAATGTCTGGTCTTGTACAAATCATAGCGAACATCAAAATTCCCACTGCTGATGCATATGGTACTCGAGACATCTCCATCCTCTCGGCTTCACTGCTAGGACACATCTCGGAGGATAACTTGAAGTTAATAGGAAGAGGGATCGAAATTGGCTTACTATCTTGCATGTTGAAATGTTGCAAGACTTTCTTCAAATCATTTTTTCTGGGAAAGCCAAATCTTTCTGTTACTTCTGTCTCGGTGAACTTGCATCCCTAGAATCTTGTTTGCTGGTCCCAAGTCCTTCATATCAAATTTCGTAGCCAACTGTGCCTTCAATCCTTGGACCCGATTTTTGTTGGGGCCTGCTACCAACATGTCGTCCACATATAATAGCATAATGATATAATCATCATCAGACCTCTTGAAATATGTACAAGGGTCGGCACTCAATCTGTTGTATCCAAGGCTCATGATATAGGAATCAAATCTCTTGTACCAACATCTCGGCGCCTGTTTGAGACTGTACAGAGATTTGTTCAACCTGCAAACCAAGTTCTCTTTGCCTTTTTCTGCAAAATCTTTTGGCGGGAGCATATAGATTTCTTCTTCAAGATCTCCATGAAGAAATTCAATTTTCACATCTAGCTATTCTAGATGTAGGTCAAACACTACACACAATGCCAACATCACTCTGACTGTTGTTGTAAGGCTTAAAATTAAGACGACGTAATCCAACTGCATACAAATCTAGGAAATATGAAAAATGAGTAATTAATTGATTTTAATTTCTAATTGATTATGTGACGTACTTGTTTATATGCTAAATGAGATATTATTATCATCATGCATAAAATTGTATTTCTAAGGAATATTCAAGTTGCGATCCAGGAACGGAGACCTAGGGCTGAAAAACGTAAAATGTTTTCATTAAATAATTGTTTTTAATTATTTTAATTAAGGGTGATGCTTTTTATTATTTTTGAAAATAATGGGTTTTGAGGTGATTTTATACGTTGGGACGTAAATTTTATCGGTGATGGTTTTTCAACTAAAATACGAGCTTTTTGGCAACCAGGCTAATGAATTCACAAATTTATTTTAACAAAACTTTGTTAATATTTTATTTAAATCCTAATTAGACTAACGGGCTTAATTTTATGGCTTGATAGGCCTAAGCATAGTTAGCAAACTAATTAGCTATTTAAAGTTTTTTTAATCACCAAAACCCTCACTTTTGCATCTCAAATTCACGGCCACCCACTTTTAATTTCTGAAAACTCTCTCCCAACCACTCTTATCTCACGGCACACACAAACACACTTTGGGAAAGAAAAAACTCGAAGGGTTCAAGGAGATTCAAGCCTAGGTTGCGTCCCGTTCTTCGTCGTCCACGGTTTTGCGTGCGAAAAAATGCAAAGGCACGCCTATTATTCCCTTCAAACCATCATCACATCATATTATATTTTTATGCCTGAAAAGTTTTGAAATATGTAACACTTTGAATTATTTTCGTATGGATGGCTTATGTCAATATTTTTGCATGAACTTTCCTTCAAAATCCATGTGTTTGTATTGCTTAAGGGCTGCCATGACTTAAGGTATGATCACACACGGTTTTACATGAGTTTGGAAGCCTTAGAAACCAACAAAAACACCACGCACCCTCATCGATCACAATCTGGTGTGTAGTTGCTGTCAAGGATGCAAGGGTGCGGTTTTATGTCTTCACGGCTGGGCTTGGTGTGGCTCCTATCCAGGGGCTAGCCAGGGTCGTGGGGGAGTCCAGGGAAGAGTCCTAGCAAGCTTGAGGGCTTGGGAGGAGTCCTTGACAGTTAGGACTCCTACCCGAGAGTTGCGGTGAGGGACGCGCAGGTTCTGTAATTTACACAGACTTGTGGGTTCGGTCCAGGGGGCATGGGCTGGGTCAGGGGGTGTTCTTAGGGTCCTAGGTAAGTGCACTAGGGGCTGGTTCAGGGGCTAGGTCGGCTTGCACGGTCCTAAGATGTTATGAAGAGTCCTTGTCCAATTGGGCACCTCTCGGCCAGCTTAGGGTAGAAGAGTAGGGGCTCTATTTTATGTTTGGGGCAATTTCCTTGGGATATTTGGGTCCAATAGGGTACTCTAGGGTGTTGGTCAGGGTTTGGATCAACATGGCTCGGGGGTGACTCGATAAAATCGAAAAATGGCTCGGGGGCGAAGATAAAGTGTCATGTTAGGGTTTCTATAATAAAATAAATTGAAAAAAACCGGCTCACGGGGGTCGAGTTGTAGTTCATGGGGGCTAAAATAATATAAAAAGGCTAAATTTAGAATTTAGGAAATTTATATTAAAGTTTGGGATTTTCGGAATTAAAACGCCTACAAAACGTCAAATTACTAATTAATTAAAAAGCCTAGTTTTTAAGCTAAAAAAAATTCTGGGAATTTTAATCTATGCTTAAATAATTATTTGGGACATTTAGAGTTAAGAAAACAAAGAAAATGTCGAAACATAAAATGTCACGTCCAGGGGTAAAACAGTCTTTTTATACCGGAAAATTAGTAAACGTCATGGCAGTGCCCTATTTGCTGTTTTATAGGCTAATATGATTATGTAACATGTTTATGAATTTTTATATGTTGAAAGATGATTTTTAAATGTTCATAGATTATTAAGGGTTAAATTGGACATTTAAAAGAAATGTTGCATGCTTGGTTTCAAAATAAAATGATATGATATACACGTTTTTATTAAGTGGTGATAAAATGTTGAAGGACGTGAAGGGATTGTGACTACTACATGTTGGAAATATCGTGAGGGTTATGGTTCCAGTGGGAGCCCGACGGTCGAGTTTCCTTGGATACGGATACGAATACGAATACGAATATGTTAATACATAGGCCAGGGCCCAGTTGACAGGTGAGAGTGTTGCTGGTGTCCCCCGCCACCCAGTACTGTGGTTTTCTATAGATGGATCCATCGCCCAATACGATCAAGAATACGAGTCACAATCACGATCTGAATTCAACAAACATGAATATGAATATGAATATGAATATGGACATGGACACGAATATGGATATAATATGAATATGTTTATGTGATATGTTTAAGATTTTGGAAAAATGTTTAAGTTTAAAGTTTATGCATTATTAAGAAAATGATATTTTAAGTACAAGTATTTTTCACTGTTATATTTTAACTGTATTACGTATTACTTGTTATCAAAGATAGGACGTGTTGAGTCTTTAGACTCACTAGGTGTGTATGATGCAGGTGATATAAATAACTATGAGATTGGAGGTCTTGACGAGTGACTTGCTGGGCTGTCGGTGCACATAACCTGAGGACCATCGCTTCTATTTCCGCATTTAAGTTTATGATTTTAAGTTAAAGATTTTTACGACATTTTATTTATGTTTTTGAGAGATTTTGAGAGGTTTAGTATGAACTACACTTTTCCACATTTATTGCTTTTTAGGTTGGTAAAACGATTTACGATTTCGTGTTTGACTCTTCCCTTTGATTTTCAGTTACTAGTTGGATGCTTTATTTTAAAAATTGTTACAAAAGTATTTTTATGTAAGGGTATAGGTATGGGCCGAAAGTTGAGTAAAAAAAAAAAATTTCTAGTACTTTTTAAGAAAACGAATAAGCAGACGTTTCAGTTGGTATCAGAGCAAAGGTCTTGTAAAGGGTTGTGCCACCATCAGCTCCAGAAAGATCAGTCGTCAAGCCACAATTTGTAAGTTTTACATGCTTTATATGATTTAATATGTTGTTACCTGCATAATGACATGAGTAATATGTTTTCGTTACATGTTTAATAGCTTTTTGAATATTCATGCTGTGCATGTTTAAATTGCTAAATGAGTTAGGATATGTCACATGATTAGAGAACTTGGATTTAAATGCATGCTGGTTACGTTAAAATTTGGAAAACGTTCAGATAAAATGCCTCCTAAACGTGCTCCCGTTATCGAAAATCAGGAAGAGAACAGTGTGAATCATCAAGGGAATAACCAAAGGAATGGACCACCACCACCACCACCACCACCAGGGGATCCTTCTACTCGTGCATTAGAGGGGATGGCTCGTCTCTTCGAGCAACAATTACAGCAGCAGCAGTTACAACAGCAACAGTTACAACTGCAGTTACAGCAGATGCAGCAGCAACAGCTACAGCAGCCACCTATGACACAACATGATATTTATGAACAATTCCGAAAGCTAGGGCCGAAGGAATTTTCTGGCACTGCTGATCCCTTTGCTGCTGAGAGTTGGATTCGTTCACTTGAGGTACACTTTCGCTATCTGGACATGGGGGATGCTGACCGTGTGAGGTGTACTACTTATCTATTTAGATATGACACTTCTTTATGGTGGGAAGGAGCCGAGCATGGTATAGACCTTGCTACACTCACTTGGCCTCAATTCAAGACAAAATTCTATGATAAATACTTTACTGCTGATGTCAGAGGACGGATAAAGAGGGAATTTATGACTCTCCGTCAGGGAGACGTATCTGTTGCTGATTTTGTGAAGAAATTTGATAGGGGTTGTCACTTTGTACCCCTTATTGCCAGGGATGCGGAAGAAAATCTTAGACATTTCATGGATGGCCTTCGACCTACCATTCGGTATAAGGTTATGATGATGTGTCCTGTGGATCATGCTACAGCAGTTACCTATGCATACCAGGCTGAGCAATCTTTGAAGGACATTGACTTTGAGTTACAGCGTAAGAGGCAACAACATCAGAATAATAATCAGCCTAACAAAAAGCCATATACGGGTCCTCCTAGACCTCAAGGGCCTCAAAAGCCCCAAGGTCAAGTCAAGAAACAAGGACAGCAGAAACCTCCACCTGCAGCACCAAAACCTGCAGAATCACAGCCATGCTAGAATTGCAATCGACTACACTATGGGCCATGTGTGTGGGGTACTTCTAAGTGTTTCATATGCAAGGAAGAAGGGCACAAAGCGGCTGATTTCCCAAAGAAGAATGCACCTACTGTTGGGCGAGCTTATGCTATGAATGCTGAGGAAGCCGAGGAGGCATACACTACACTTATCACGGGTAACCTAGTCATTTAACATTTTTATTTTGTCTATTATTGCATGAAATATTAAATTGGTTATTAAAATTGAATTGGGATCAAGATTTAACCTAGTAGAAATTAAGTTACATGTTCTACTTTAGTTGAGTTAAGTCATAATTTTAGAAACCATGGAAAATGATATGAATTTTGTGCCTTATTTTATGTGAAGGACGAAATAATTCCAAATAAAAAGTTCTAAGGCCAAAATTAAAGAAAATCATAATTAAGGGGTTTAGGAAGAATTTCGAATTTTTGGAGGGGTCAACATGCAATTACCGAATTCTTAAAGGCCATGAATGTAATTTTCGAAATCTTCAAGGGCTAAAATGAAAAATTTCGAAAAATTAGAAGGGTCATAATGAAAATATCCGAATTCTTGAAGGAATAAAATGCAATTTTTCAAGAAACGCTTAAGTTCAATGCGAAATCATCACCTAACCTTTGGGAAACTAATGATAGTAAATCCTTAATTTTCAACACGAAAAGAATTAAAAGACATCTTCGCTGCAGGGAGGATTATCATTCAAGGAGTAGCTACCTATGCATTGCTAGATTCAGGGGCTACACATTCTTTTATATCCGAAACCTTCACCAAAAGGCTGAATATTATTCCTCAAGAAATGGGTTTGGGGTTCAAAGTTTCTATTCCTTCCGGTGATCAAATGCTCACGTCTAAAATTGTCAAGAATCTGGAGCTTCGTTTATACAAAGATGTGGTTCGGGCATATCTTATTGTACTTCCTATGCCTGAATTTTATATTATACTTGGGATGGATTGGTTATCGACGAATGGAGCTTCGATTGATTTTCATCAGAGATCAGTGTCTATTCGACCGCCTAGTGGTAAATCTTTTGTCTTTGAGGCGGCGAGAAACAAGCAAATGCCGCATATTATCTCTTGTCTACATGCGAGGAAGCTTATTAAACACGGATGCCAAGCTTTTCTAGCATGTGTCACTCCCACACATGCTCCTATCAGTCAGAAATTAGAAGATGTTGATATTGTCTGAGATTTTCCCAGCGTCTTTCCCGAAGAGTTTCTGGCATTCCACCCGATCGTGAAATAGAATTCTCTATTGACCTAATGCCGGGCACTGTTCCTATATCTAAAGCACCCTATCGGCTAGCACCCGCTGAAATGAAAGAATTAAAAGATCAAATACAGGAATTGCTAGACAAGGGTTTCATTCGCCCTAGTTATTCTCCATGAGGAGCACCACTATTATTTGTGAAAAAGAAAGATGGTAGTATGCGTCTATGCATTGATTATCGATAAATTAATAAGGCCACTATCAAAAATAAGTATCCACTGCCAAGAATTGAAGATTTATTTGATCAGTTAGAGGGAGCATCGGTATTTTCTAAGATCGATCTGCGATCTGGATACCATCAATTAAAAGTAAAAGAGTCTGATGTGCACAAGATAGCATTCCGTACGAGATACGGGCACTATGAGTTCATGCCATTCGGTCTGACTAATGCGCCATCGATCTTCATGGATCTCATGAATCGCGTATTTCAGCCGTATCTGGATCAGTTTATTATAGTCTTCATTGATAACATATTGATCTATTCCAAGAGAGGAGAGGAGCATAGCCGTCATTTGAGGACAGCACTGCAAGTACTACAAGACAGGAAGCTATATGCAAAATTCAGCAAGTGCGAGTTTTGGCTCGATAGAGTGGCATTCTTAGGCCACATCATTTCTAGTGATGGCGTCGAAGTTGATCCAAGCAAAGTCGAGGCAGTGAAAGAGTGGCCAGTACCGAAGAGTGTTACCGAGATTCGCAGTTTCTCGGGACTTGCTGGCTACTATCGCAAATTCATCAAGGGATTATCATCCATTGCAGTACCTTTGACATCTTCGACTAAGAAGTTTGCAAAGTTTATTTGGGGATCCGAGTGTCAAGACAGTTTTGACAAGTTGAAGCAAGCCTTGATTTCAGCGCCAGCATTAGCTATGCCATCAGGGCAAGGGGAGTATGTTCTTTATACCGACGCTTCAAAACTTGGTTTGGGCGCAGTTCTGATGCAAAATGACCGAGTTATCGTCTATGCGTCGAGGCAGCTGAAAATTCACGAGAAGAACTACCCTACTCACGATCTTGAGCTTGCAGCAGTAGTTTTTGCTTTGAAAATATGGAGACATTACCTTTACGGGGAGAAATGCAAAATATTCACCGACCATAAAAGTTTGAAATACTTTTTCACCCAAAATGAGTTGAATATGAGGCAGCGCAGATGGCTCGAGTTAGTGAAGGACTATGATTGTGACATTAGCTATCATCCGGGAAAAGCTAATGTAGTGGCGGACGCACTGAGTAGAAAATCCGCAGTTATCACTCATCTATCACTCCAAAGACCGTTGCAGTCCAAGATACAGCGGTTTGAGCTTACAGTGTATGCTAGGGGCGAGGCCCCTAATCTTGCCACATTATCAGTACAGTCGACTTCGAGAGAGAGAATTCGTGGTGGACAGTCCACTGATGAATAGTTGCAAAAAAGGAGAGCTAGAGACGAAGCCAAGGGTCGGAAATTATATTCAGAGGTGGATGGTATAGTTCGTTATCGAGATCGGTTATGGGTTCCTAGTGACGATTCTTTGAGAGACCTTATTATGAAGGAAGCTCATGACACACCTTATTCCATTCACCAGGGTAGCACAAAAATGTACACAGATTTGCAGTTGCTATATTGGTGGCCAGGCGTGAAGAGAGACATTCTGAAGTTTGTATCCGAGTGTTTGACTTGCCAACGAGTTAAAGCAGAGCATTAAAGACCAGCGGGGAGATTGAAGCCACTCCTTATTCCCGAGTGGAAATGGGAAAATGTCACCATGGACTATGTTGTGAGATTGCCAAAGACAGTTAAGGGATTCAATGCTATATGGGAGATAGTTGATCGTCTTACTAAATCAGCGCATTTTCTACCTATCAAGACGACTTTCACCATGATTCAGTACGCCGACTTGTATATTCGAGAGATAGTTCGTCTGCATGGGATTCCTGTATCCATTGTTTCTGACAGAGATCCGAGATTCACGTCATCGTTCTGGAAAAGTCTACATGTAGCAATGGGGACCAAGTTATTATTCAGTACAGCATTTCATCCTCAAACCGATGGACAGTCAGAAAGAGTTATACAGATTTTGGAAGATCTACTTCGAGCGTGAGTTATTGATTTCCAAGGTAGTTGGGAACTGCTACTACTTAAATTATAATTCACCCAAGTGTAGGTTGTCTGCAAGTAATATATTTCGTAAGTACGAGATCGATCCATAGAGATGTTATTTTAGGTTTAAATTTATTAATTTATAGATTACCAAATGCAAGAACGAAGTTTACAAATTATAAATTTTGTCAAGGCTCGAGGATTTATTCTTGGTTTATGCAATATTGTTTAACTAAAAGTAAAACAAAGGAAACCACCATAAATAATGGTTCCAAGAAAATAAAAATATTTAAACACACACCTAATATAATATAGTTCCCACTATAGAAAATACCGAATTCACCGATATTTTATATATGGTACCTATGATTATATATATAACTATATAAATATATAACTGCATAAAATAAATGTTAAATTAAATCATTATATTTCATTTAGAACAACCGGCAGAGCCACGCTATTGCCTAAATGAAATATATGATTTAATAAGTTAGTTGCGG